>NC_048301.1:82084138-82187316 GCF_013100865.1 Trachemys scripta elegans
GTTTCAGAGTAACAGCCGTGTTAGTCTGTATCCGCAAAAAGAAGAACAGGAGTACTTGTGGCACCTTAGAGACTAACAAATTTATTAGAGCATAAGCTTTCGTGGACTACAGCCCACTTGCATCCGAAGAAGTGGGCTGTAGTCCATGAAAGCTTATGCTCTAATAAATTTGTTAGTCTCTAAGGTGCCACAAGTACTCCTGTTCTTCTTTTAACAAATATAGACTTCTTCCAAGACACCTCTTATCTTCCTAAGATATGGGCTAGTTAGCAAGACAATGGATTTCTTGTGAATTTGCAGTAGGAAATTCTTATATTTATGTATGAAAAGTGTCGCCTATTCTAAGATATTCGTCTCAGTGGGAAGCTGTTAAATTAACAAATTAGGTATAGTCTCAGCTCCACTATAGAGGGAGTTATATTCTCTAGACCAGGAGACACAACAGTATTGCAGTACTTATTTTTATAGTCAAATGCCTAAAACTGAGGTTATATACACATAACATATAAAACTATAAGATATAAGTTTCTGCAGAGGACAATTTAATCTTTGCCTTCAGGACTTTTCCCTCCATAGTTGGCCCCTTATCTACTTCCATTTAAAGAGGAAAATTACTTCATGCAAATTACTACCCTTTTTAGAAGTCTTGGAGGATACCAGCCAAGTATGGTAGTTTTAGATGCTATGCCTGTTCCCAAGTCTCCCTGACAGTTTTTAAATTTGAAATTTATATTTTTAGTTTTAAAAAAGTAATTCCTGAGTAGATTGCAAAAAAATTACACAAAAGGGAAAACTGACTGCACAGGGAAAGCCCTAAAACTAACCACTCAAAAGTGCTGTCAAATGTATGAAACAAAACAATGAAAATTTAGAGAATATTTTGTCAGTTACAATGATCTTAGGTGTCTTAACATTCAGATTGAAAATACCCAAAATCAAGCTGAGGCATGATTTAAATTGATAGCATCCCTTTAACATAATCTCCCCAATTTCCTGCTAGATGGATCCTTCTTTACCTCCCTTTTAACTAACAATTTGTCACTTCTTAGAGGGCATAAGCCAAACATTTGGCTCTCTTCTTTATGTATTGTTACTTCTGACTTTATCAATTCTACCACTGTTGAGAGTGTCAATCAGTTAGCACCGGGGAGGCAACCTATTGCACACGTGCTGAAGGCGATAGTGAGCTGATTTTCAGTGGCACTCACACTGCCCGGTTCCTGGCCACCAGTCCAGGAGGCTCTGCATTTTAATTTAATTTTAAATGAAGCTTCTTAAACATTTTAAAAACTTTATTTACTTTACATACAACAATAGTTTGGTTATATATTATAGACTTATAGAAAGAGACCTTCTAAAAACATTAAAATGTATTACTGGCATGCGAAACCTTAAATTAGAGTGAATAAATGAAGACTCAGCACACCACTTCTGAAAGGTTGCTGATCCTTGAGTTAGCATGAAAGTCCTCTGCTGGAGGGGTGCCTACCCACACAGCAGCACACAATTACTGCCATCATGCATGAAGGGGCTTTTAGAATGAACACAGACTAAAGTCTGCAGACACTGTTTCTGTTATATGCATAACTGGAGCCTACCTGCTCTGGCTCCAGGCCCAACTGCTGTCTCAGTTTCTTCTCTCCTCTCACCTTTAGCCCAGTTCAGTTGCTGAGGTAATTTAGCTCTCCAGCCAATTCAGACCCTTCCAGAGTACTAAAGTCCAAACAAACACAATACCAGTCTTCTGTCAGCCTTAAGCTGGACACAGCCATGTTTTCTGAGGGTTTGTCTCCTTTTCTACCCCTGCCCTGCCTCTGGGTGCAGCTCTAGCCCCTCCTGGGCTCTGCTCAGTCTCTTTATCCTCCCCTTCTTGGCAGGGGTCATTGCCTCATCTTGCTTGGTAGAACCAACCGCTCATTCCTTTCCTTAATGACTCGGAGTCACTGCACCCCCCCACAGGGTGGCACCCTAAGGGCAACCCACACCCATTCTCATCTATGGCTTCCTAGCCTTGTGAACCCTACACAACTGGGCTTTGTTCCTGTAGCCTTTCCAGGGCCTCTTCCTGTACTCCTAGCTATGCTCCTACACATTATAGAATGCTGACTCACAGGGCTTCTTTGCTTGTAGTCCCTCTGTTTGATTCTTGGCTCTCTGAGAGCCACAGACTGCTCTTGTTTTTCCAAGCAGGCCAGCTCTTAGCCACTGCATTCCCGCCACCCCCAGTGAATTCATTTCCTCCACCTGTGGAGGCAAGCTACTCTGGCACAGGTGCAACTCAGCTCTAACCCCCTTAAAGGGCCAGTCATTCTATTCACTGGTATAAAAATTAACCCTTGACACTGCAAGCCTAGATTTCCAACCATGAATCAGCTGTTATTGAATGTCTGAAGTTAATTGTCATGTTTATTTATTCTTTAATGCTGCTTATGTGTCTGTCCAAATTATTTTAAAAGCAAGAGTGTTTAAATTAATATATCTACTATATGCAGAGGCCCCTATATTGGGCAAGTTCCCATCTGCAGAGTCCCATTGCCCCCTCCCCTAAATGTGCAACAGAATTTAAGATAAAGGGTTAGGAACTTAATTTTTCTTTGAGTTACAGAAAAACCCTTCAACATATGAACTAAATGTAAAGCAATGCAGTGTTACTTTCCTGCATCTGCAGAGAGTCACAGGCTCTGAGATATGTATTGGCCTCATTCATTTCAAGGGGATGTTAGTGCCAAACCCTAGTAGCACTTAACAAGGATCTCTTTCCAGTTATGATAATTTTTGCAATACCATGCACCTAGCATACTTACTCATTTTCAGGTGATCCAGGTCTGAGTGAAGGGAAGAGCAGTGGGGCACCTAGTTACTAGCTAGTGAAAGGTTAGTGAGGTGGGGAACTTGGAATTCAAGCTGCCCCCCAGAATTTTATGTCACCTCTGACCCTGTCCACATGAGGGAAGGGGAAAAAATGGAGAACATGTATCCTCTTCCCCGGTACCAGAAGGCTCAGCTACCTCTTTGGACACAAAATCCCAAGCCACCTACCATTTGGACAGCTACTCCCATCCAGCTTCTTCCAAGGTGGTTTCTACAACACAGATATGCAACTTGCTTTAGCTTTGTATCAAAAAAATAGTGGAGAAGCTAATGCTTCAGGACTTAAATAGCAGGGCTATAAAGTTTTATGACACACACAGCAGCTGGTTTTCTTAGGAGCCAGTTATGTACAGCTTTTTTCTCCCCCCAAAAAAACACAGCTAAGAGTCAAATTTTCAAAGACCTCAGTATCCTGTAGCTCCAGTTACACCTCTCATTCTCTGTGGGAGCTGTGGCATCCTGCATGTGTTTGTTTTGGGCAGGGGGAGTCAGCTCACTTCACTGAGGAGCCTAAATGAGAGCTACACTCTTTTTGAAACTCTGGCCCATAACCCCCCCCTTTTAAAAAAAAAATCTAAATGTTTCCACATGGGGGCAGGAACAGGAGGCTAGCCAGTGGATCTGTGTGTTAGGGAAGTATTCAGAAAATTCAGCAGAGCGCTGCTGGGACACTCATTAAGAAAGGTACCTATCACTGCAATAACTGGGCACTACATAGCAGTGTCCACTGGAAGTACTCATTCATGGTGTTAAGAATCGGATTGACCTGGAAGCAGATATGGTGAAGGTGACGAGATCAGTGAACAATAAGAATCTCTTAACTGAAACCTCAACATTCTTGATACATTAGCTTTAAAATACAAAATATCCCATGAAAATGGTTCAAAAAGTTTATTTGAATATTTAATTTACAAAAAATCATATCTCCTATGTGGTGTTCTATGCAAAATTGGATAAAATAAACTGCGTATAAAACCCAACCCAATCTATTAATGCAATACGACAAAGAAATGAAACCACGGGAGAGAAAAAAAAAAGTCATATGACATACATGACATTCATTAAAGATTGTCCCAACCATTCAAGACTTGGTTTCAACAGGATACCTTCTTCCTAGATACACTGTGCCATTTTATACAAAGATTTTCTGTACTCCATTGATCCAAATGTGCCAGTTCCACCCTGCCATTCTCATTTTGATCAGAAGGTGGATACAGACAGTATACACATTTAACATATGCATTATTAGCTGGAACTTACTCTCTTTGCTAGGGACACTAACTTTTGTGGTGAAGTAAACCAATTTTTAAGAGTGATAAGAATTTCAATTTCTATTTTGGCAAAAAACAGGACTAACTCCTTTGTTAAGGAGAAATGTTACTGGCAGTTTCAGCTGAACATATAAAGAGGACAGTTGTCTTTGTGTTGATCAGAAATGGAGACTATTTGGAATGGTTTTATGCTATTTGTATTAACATTTCTTGACTGAAATATGGTTATAACTGTCTTACTGAACTGCAAGCCTGCCTGTTTCATTGTATGAACAAAAATATATTTGTACACACGATGCCATATAGCAACATTGTACTTCCTTTTAATCTTTAAGGCAGAGAGACTGTTACTGTAAGTAGTGGGGTTCTGTTTTGGATGCCAGTTTGGGGTTCCTTGAAAAGACCATGCATGTCCTTGGATGAGTCAACACTGAAATTTTGCAAGCACTTCTGTAGCAACTTTAAAAGGGTTTTCTGGGAGGGGGGAGAGAACGAAGCGATTAGCAAGAGCTAGTGCTAAGATGTCCATAGGGGAAAAGACAAAAGCAGTAGCACCAGAAAGTCCATAAAAGAGCCAAGAGACCTCACTTTAAAATGAAATAATGAATAACTGGACTGTTTCCTTCATAGTATCAATACATATCTAAATATTGGCCAATATTCAAAGTTAGGTAGTTGTCATTAACTGTAACTCTCAAGTCCTTCTCTTCCCTTATCCATACACTATATATGGAAATACAGGTGTACTCCTACTTATGTGGAAATGCAAATTACCTACATAGCCATGATCTTTAGCTGACAACATTTAGTGGAAGACTAACTAGACTTAATCACTAGGTAATTCTGTTCACTTACAGGTATGAGTGAAACATGCATTCTTATGACAGGCAGCTAATAGTCCTTGAAATGGCATTTAATGACAATCACTAATTTGGCAAAGAATAAGGAAAAACATTTCAAAATGCATAAAAACCATTACCAGGGGCCTTGGTGGGGAACATAAGAGTTACAATATATTAGCGAATTCTGTGGCATAAACATTTTAAAAAGCATCAGCAAAGTATTAAATATAAAAGCAATATGTATATACCCCTCCATCCTCAAAAAAGCATCATGATTTGTAGTGTATTAAATCAGGTTTAATGACTATGGCATTAAGGCATAATCGGTTGACAATATTCTTTATTGCCTCAGCTCAACATAATTGGCTGGGAAGAGCCCATATCTGCCTTTGCACACTCCCCTCCACCAGCCGTCATCAATCATTTCTATGTTCGTGATGATGTCATCTGGATCGAAGGAAATCTCATCATCTCCCGCTGAGAAAAGAGTGGAAGAGGCAATGTGTTTAGTACTCTCACATGAAGTTCTACTGTGGTCAGTTTTTTCCTTGGTAATGGTATTTTTAGTAGCATTAAGTGATTAAAAAGGGAGTTATTCATAGAGTAGCCTTAGTATGTTAGCTACCTTCCTCTCTCCAATGCGCCAAACAAGGATGTTTAAAACAGGATTGAAAATGTGATAATTAAAAGATTCCTCTGAGCAACAGACTCCCTCTTACTTGCTTTATAGTGGCAGCTTTCATCCTAAAAGGAGAACATTCAATTCTTATCCATTACACGTCGGGTATACTGTTAATCTTGTATAGTGACTGCTACCCATCACACCAAGGAAAACTTTCTATAACCATAATATTCATGTTACTCTTCGGGCCTGGCGGTCACTTAATATCTAACTGCTAGAGCTGGGCTTGATGTATTCTGGATGGGGGATATGTATTACGCTAACATTACACTAGACAGAAAGTTATTCATAGGTTACAAAATTAAAGAGAACAAGACCTGCGCTTACCAGCCTGGTAATCGTAAAGGGCAATGGCTGTAATTCCAAGTTCATTTTCATATTCATCATAAGTATTTTCTTCTAAAGAGTGTTAGAAAAGACAGACACATTAGAGGACTAAAACCACACTATATATAGATAGAGCCCTTATTTATGAAAGTGTAATCTGGCACCCTTCTTCCACATCTCCATTATAATTTGGACACAAATTGAAGTAAGGAAACAAACTAGCCAACTGTGTCAGCGTGCACCCAGAAGAGGCACAATTTTGGAAATATTGGCATAGGTTTTGATTGGTTTCTTTGATATTTTTACAACAAATTAGAAATTGAGATGGATGGGGAGGTTGTTATAGAAAGGTGCATGAGAGGGTAGAAATGAAGACCCATTGCTTTATAGTTCAGGAAAAGGTCTATAAAATGTGAATAGATCCAGGGACACACTTTGAAGAGAAATTTCATTCTTGCATGGCGGCGGGGGGGTTGGGGGGGACAGGCAGCTTTGATTTAGTTTATGAACAAATACTTTTACAAGATGAAAAAAGTATCACACACACACACACACACACACACACACCAAAAAAAAAATGTGACATGAAAAACAGGAACACACCCTTCCAATCTCTACTCCCCCACCAGCAGATTTAGCTTTCTTGGCTGAATGTCCCAAACTGCAAAGGTTAAAAGCTACATCTGTTGCTTAAATTCTAAAGGAAATTATTTGTTAGTAGGATTTTCAAGATGGCTGACCAGCACTGGCTAAAATAAGCCTTTATTTGAAGTTCACCTCTATTTTTTTCCAAAGCCAATTTGTGTTACATGACATAAGTAGAAGCAAGAGGATGGCTCTCTCTAAACTTCAGCTAAAAGCAGTCATTAGTTTGTATTATAGTTAGTTCAACATTAAATCATGAATCTTATTTATTTTCAGCATAGGAAATAAGGCCCAGTCATTCTAAAGGCAGGTCAATGTTCTGCTTTGCCATATTGCCCCTTTAATTTGATATCAGCACATTTAAATTATAAATTAAAATGTTAACAACTTAGATTATATGTTGCTGCCCAAACCTGTGACAGGAACCTATCAGGACAATTATTCACTGAATCACTACCTACCATTTGAAGGTACCAACTCAGAAATAAGAGCACTCTACCTGCTTGATAGAGGTCTCCTGCCCCTGCCACTTCATAGACTGTCTCTGGGTCATATTCTGGCTCCTGCTGACTGACTGCTTCTTGGTAGTTTGACTCTTCAGCTTTGTAGCTGGATTCCGGCTCATGTACAGTTGAATATATTGTATTGGAATTCTTGTAGATTGCATCTGACTCATATGAAGCTGCATCCTAGAAAAACAACGGTGAAACTTGTCAGGGTCACATAAGCAACCCCTCAAGCATGACATCAATAGTGCAGAAGAGAAGTTCCTAGGTACTGCATTCAGCACTAGAACTCAAACTAGCGAGAACATTTCCTTTGAAAACGGCAATATTCAATATTATCAGACAACAATATGAACATGTGAAGGAATGTCTTGAGGTCACCCTAAGTATGATGATCTGTCCAACGGAACAGAACAGCTATTCTATAGATATCAAGTTAGTCTGCCATCACTATTATGATTCCAGGAACCAGTGACATGATAACTTTAAATCTCTAGATACCACTACAAGTGCATTACAACTAAACAGACATGCGTCTGTAATGTCAACAGGTCCATTGTGTAAATATTGTAATATTGTTAATAAATGATTGTTTATGATACAAGACAAGTCTATTTCTCACAATTAGACACATTTTTGCTTGTTGCATTTATATTTTTCCTATTTACACTGTAAACAATCAAATTTTAATACTAGGAAGAATAAACATCTCTCACTTTATTTCAATTTCACCCTTTAAGGCTGAACTCTAACATTAATTGTTGTAAGAACTCCATTTCCCACATTAACCCCTTTAATTAATATTTCAGTAGGAGAGAAAAATCTTATTGATACAAGGCTACCTATATATCCACTTTACTGGACATCATTACTTCACAGCAAAGCCACAAAAAATTACCCACAAATATAAAGCCTGTTCACTACTGAAATGTGTTTAGGACAAGCTATTCAAGCTACTAATTGTGATTTGAACTAACCTCATAAACTGGGCTTGAGGGCAGCTTCTCATCAGCAGACTGTGGGGTGGGAGATGGAGGTGGAGTTTGTTTTTTGGCTTTAGCTTGTTCCTTTATCAAAAAGAAAAGTGATTAAATTCAGGATAACTTTGAACAGTGTTTGACTCCTGGATAGTGAACAAGAAGCAGTGTGGGTGCAATGACCAGCATGCTCTTACACTAACTCTAGAAGGCCTGGTGACAAAGGATGGTTTTTTGACTTGGAAACACAGCATCTAACTAATTGGATAATTAAATCTCAAAAAGAACAGGAGTACTTGTGGCACCTTAGAGACTAACAAATTTATTAGAGCATAAGCTTTCGTGGGCTACAACCCACTTCTTCTATATGCATCCGAAGAAGTGGGTTGTAGCCCACGAAAGCTTATGCTCTAATAAATTTGTTAGTCTCTAAGGTGCCACAAGTACTCCTGTTCTTTTTGAGGATACAGACTAACACGGCTGCTACTCTGAAACCTATCATTAAATCTGTGTGTTTTGTTGAGACTGGTCATAAGGCGTGTGAATAAATAGGGTGGATTAGAAGAGAGAGTAATTTATGTATGTTACTTGTAGAATGTAAAGCGAGCACCTGATTCTGCTCTTTGGAATATTTGCATAGCATCTGTAGGTTATCTGTATTCAGTATTTTAAATCCACGAACCGGGCTTCAAATTGTATTTTAATTCAAGTGTAGGGAACTTGATACCACATGTTCAAGTTACAAAACTGACCTGTCATTTTTGATGAGAAAAACGTTTAAACTTTTCCTGGCATGTTAACCAGCTGACAAGGCAACAGGCTTTAATAGCTAGGACAGAATTAAATTCGCGACAATGTGTGGCCTGAACTTCCACAAGGTTTCCACATGGTGTAAATAAAAGCAACACTACCACTGCATTCTGCTACACAGCGTGCGACAATTTGGAGCTCCACACAGTCCACTGCATGCTGATTGGACATGAATCAGGGGCAATGTTTCAGCCAAAAGGACGCACGAATCTTTTGGGTTAATTTTGGACTGAGGTAGGATATTAAAATACAGGAAGATTAATATTACCATGATTTTAAAAGGTTATAAAAATTAGGCATTGCCAGCTAGTTAGTATTTGCCTCTTTAGCTGCAATACTCAGGAGTAACTGCTTGTGCCATTTAGCAACAGAAATTAACATGTCTGCCTTGTGTTTAATTCTTCTCACTAATGTAACAGACATTTGTAGGAGCATGCAGTACTCTGAGAATAGAAGTATGTGCTCTTTGCAGGGAAACAGCCAATATCTTTTCTTTTTACGGCCCCTCTATGATAAAAACAGAGCATTTTTCATAATTAAAAAAAGGAAGGTTAAAGACAGGGAGATACTGTGTTTTTCAATTCTTTAGAAAAAAATTAGGAATATCAAGCCCAGACTTCCCTGTAAGACGTTTCTGTAGAAATCCCAGCCCAAAGCTGAAAGGCTTACACAGAAACCTTTGCTCCTCATTGTTTGTGGCTGAGTTAAAGAAGTGTAACCAACATACAAGGACAAGAGTCTTGAACACTGGCCCAGCTTGAAGAACTCAACACACTGGTGCTGTGCTCTTATGAAAATCTGCCCCAGTGTGAACAAGTCTCCTCTTTCTTTGCAGTTGCTCAGGTTTTCGTATCTTGGAGAGTTTTCTCAGGGAGTTCTATAGCAATAGGGAATTCAAGACCTGAAATTTATGATGTATAGATGAACAAGCAGAAAAAAAGTTGAGAAAAGTTAGAGATGTTCTTTATGCTTTACTAAGAAGCAAAATGGCAGAAAAAATTGTTTTACCGTTCACCTTTAAGTTCTGTAATTATTATTTTATATGTGATATTTTGTAGATTTAGATAGACTTCCTGCAGTGTAGCCCAAAAGAGAAGTTTCACAGATACCCAATCCTACCTCCCATTGACTGTGATTTTGGGTAAGCTATTTAAACTGAGTGCCTCGGTTTCCTTACCTCTAAAAATGAAGTGGAGACACTGATATTGATCCACCTTTGAAAAAGGCTTTATGTTCTTTGGATGAAAAGCACTGGAAAAGTGCTACATTATTATACTACATTAAATTGCTACAAGTGTAAAATAAGTTAAATTCTCTGTTTAAAGATAGCATTAGATACTTTCAATCTAAGTTAGCAGCCTCAAATGTTTAAGTACAGTCTGAGTTATGTGTTCTTTAAAATGGCTACATGCTTCTCAGACTGTAGTTTAGATGCCAACAGTGTAACTGCTTTTCCATATAACATTTAAGATGCTTAAAATATGGTCTTGCCAAACAGCCCAGAGCTGGGTTTCTGCCACCATAAATTGCTCTACATGAAGTCTGGATTAGAAAGCAACTTCTAGCATTTGAGACTAACAATCGTTAGACATTGGCTGATTCAACAGAGCATTTAAAGAACATCATCCCTGAATACCATCCTAACTAGAAGTAAAATGAGCATGAGAGGGAAAACAAAACAAATTGCATGTGACCAACAAAAGCAGTGAGGTAATTAGCTGAAGCAGTCTAGAAGGAGAGATCACCCTCTGATTGGAGACACAGGAATGGGAGAATTCGCATTCATGCCCTACAAAACCTATACTGCAAAAATCAGTTGTTCAATTGTAAATTAACAAGCCTATCTGCTATTACTGATTTGACTATATGTACACTAGTTGTATGTTTCTTTGCTTAGACACAGCTTGGGTTATGTAATAATCAGTGAATTTATTTTGTGGTATTTTAAATCTCTCTTCCACACAGAGAATGTAACACACCGATTTTTAGATGTTTTAAATCTATGCAGTGCTGGACTGACCACCTTGAAGGCAGATGACCTCAGTCCATGGGAAACTGTGCAAGGTTCCGTCAGCCTAACTTACAATACCCCACAGAGAAGAGATGGTAGTTCTTTCTCTAGACCCAGTCAATCCTTGGTGTCTGTTGAAAAAGCTAACAAGGATCGTTATTTGGGTAACATGGTGCCCTGTCTTCTAAGAGAGAAGACTGAGATCACCAACTCATTTCCCAGGAATTGCAACTACCAATCTTGCCTGGATTTCAGCGAATGACCTAGATGTGAAAGAACTCTTACTGCTAACACTCAAATCATCCAGTCCCATTAATAGGGGAGAGTCATGACTACTCAGTAGAACTTCGTTATTCAAAATTAAAAACCATTCACATTCCCAGCATCACTGTGTTCTATGAAGCAGGTCGAGGTTAAGCAACATTTTCTCCATTTCCAGTTCTGGGATTCCATTAGCTATTCAGAGGTTACTTTTATAGCTCTTGTGGGAGTCCAGCTGTGTGTCTGAAGGTGCAGTTTGATAGAAAGGGGCCCTGGCCCCCAGGTGAAGTGCTAGCACCAGAATACTTAAATGTCCAAGTCTAGCAAGAGAAAGAAAGAAGTGTGTTTTCTAGAGGATATACCCTTCTCCTCTCCTACCGCACATTCAGAAACCACCAGAGTTTGCCCAGAAGGGCTCTGAATCTTACTGACTTCTAGTTTCCTTCTCGCCTCCTCCTGTTCTCGTTTCTCCTGGGCCATTCTTTGTGCTCTCTCAGCTTCTGCCTTCCTTCGGTCTTCCTGTTCCTTTTCCTTGGCTAGGTTTTCAAAGTTAGCTCGGATGTTGCTTGTTTTATTATTCACTGTAACATTACAAATATTTAAAAAAAAAATCAAGATCAAAATGAAAAACAGAAAAAAGTGTTCTACTTGCACCGAATCTCTGCAAGGCGCCACACTGAAGTCAGTTTACAGCCAGATTTCATAGTTGGGGGGGGAGGAACCACACACTTTATGAGGGCTCCCCACCCCCACAAGCTCCCTTTGTGCCATCCTCCTCTATTGATGGGAATCCCTGCAAGTCCCCATACCCTTACCTCATGGCAGGGGCTCTGTGTCCCCCATGTTTCACTCCCTCAGACCACTGGATCCCATTCCTCTCTACCCCACCCTGGTAGTGGCTCAGTGTCCTGCCAGGTCATCATTCCCCCCCCCCCAATTCCCCCCCCCCCCCCCCCTACCCCCGTCAGGTCTTCATTTTCCCCATCTCCATTTCACCCCTTCCAGGTCCCTGTTCACCTCTCCCAGGGCCCCATTTTTCCTTCCCCAACTCCATTTCCTCTGACTTTGGGTCCCCACTTCCATGCCAACTAACCCAATTCATGCTTTCCTCATCACCCCTACTCTCCATCCCATTGTGGGTTCCCGCTCCCCCAAATTGCCAAGTCCGCTCCTCTTCTTGCCTCCAGGTGCCTGCTTTCTCACTGGCCCTTAGTCCTTTCCAGATCACTGCTTCCTCCCCGGGACCTGATCCACTCCCCTGCTCCCACCGGCAGGGGTGGCTCTAGGCACCAGCAAAGCAAGCAGGTGCTTGGGGCAGCCCATTTACAGGGGCAGCAGCTGGCAGGGATCCAGCCTGGGAGCTGAGAACCAACAGGGGGCCCTGGGAGCTGTAGTTCCTTGGTTAGCTCCCTGCCTATAGAGCCAGCCCTGGAGCAGGGAAAGAACTACATTTTCCAGCACTCCCTTGGCCACTACCAACAGGAAAGAGGGGGAGGGAGTGAGGAAGCTGAGACCTCATGCTGCAGCCTGCTGTGAATGGAGAGCTCACTGCTAGAAGGGGGTGGCACTGTGAAGGGGGAACAAGTGTGCCCAAGGAGTAGAAGGCTTTGGCCCAGATATCCCTTCAGAAGACATCCCCAGACCGGATTAGGGATACTGGTGTGACCTCACCTTGCAGCCCCCAAAGAAAGAATTGGGTGGACTAAATGGACAGTGCCCCTCTCTATCTGAAGCCTAGCAAGGGAGGTACGTGGATCCCACTAGAATTTATAATGAAAAGTAAGGGAGGGGAGGCTCTACTAGACTGGGCAGCTTTAGATACAGTACCAGGCACGTAGGAAGATTTCCACTTCTGAGCCATGGAAGCAGAAATTGACTTTTCCTTTCCAGATTTAGCTAATATTCAGAAAGGGAATCTAGCACCTGCCTTCCAGATTTGAACACCCTCAAAATTCAGGAGTGCTCAAGCTCAATTTGGGCAGCTGTTACTTCATTTCTCCCAAATCAAATATACTGATCCACTGTAACTTGCTGTAGAGAAAGTAGGATAAAATTGAGCAAGAAATGCTTCCCAGTGGTTATTAGGACTGGAATTGCTATTTTCAACAGCCATTGCTTTTTTTTTTTTTTTTTTTTTTTTTTAAGTTTTATTTGTTTAAAAGGAAGACAGTGATATTGCATTGGCAAATTCCCCATAGAAACAAAGAGTGGAACAAAAGAATAATGAAGGCACCTCAACTTTTCCTCGTTTATGGAGGACAGTCTTATAATATGCATCCAGCTATCCTCCAATCACACAAGCTGAAAATTGTTCCACTTTACTGCAGTTCTGTAACCACACGGGAACCAATTCTGTCTGTGTTTTGTGCACATCCAAAATTCCTGCTGAATGACCCACCCTGGGAGCGAGTTACCAGTGAACCAGAGCTGGGGCGGAAGGAGGGTGCGTGTGGGGGGCGAGCGGGGGAGAGCCCAGGGCTGGGGCGGCAGGGGTGTGCAGGGGGAGGGGGGAGAGCGCCGGGGGGGGGGGCAACGGGGGGGTGGGGGGGGAGCCCAAGGCTGGGGTGGGGGCAGCAAAAAATTTTGTTGCTTGGGGCGGCAAAAAACCTAGAGCCGGCCCTGCCCACCGCTCCCTGCTTCCCTCACCAGTGCAGCCCCATTTCTCTGGATCCTTGTGCTTCCCAAATTCCCATCCCCAAATCCTTCCTGTTAGGCTCTTTGGTTTTCTTATTTCTGTTAGACTCCAGGCTACACTCTCCCCATGCAGCAAGTAGAACTGCTGCCTCTGATACGTGTAGGTCAGAGGTGGGCAAACTTTATGGCCCGAGGGCCACGTCTGGGTGGGGAAATTATATGCAGGGCCATGAATGTAGGGCTGGGGCAAGAGGTTGGAGTGCGGGGTGCGGGAGGAGATGTGGTGTGCAGGAAGGGACTCAGGGCTGGGGGTTGGGGTGCAGGAGGGGGTGCGTAGTGCAGCATGGGGCTCAGGGCAGGGGGTTGGAGTGAAGGAGGGGTGCAGCAGGGGGCTCAGGGCACGGGGTTGGGGTGCGGGGTGCAGGTAGGGTTCAGGGTGCGGACTCCAGCCCAGCACTGCTTATCTCAAGCAGCTCCGGGGTGGAAGCGGCGCGCAGCAGGGCTAAGGCAGGCTCCCTGCCTGCCCTGGCCTTGTGCCGTTCCCAGAAGTGGCTAGCATGTCCGGCTGTGGCTCCTGGGTGTGGGATGGGGCAGACAGCTCCGCCACATGCTGCCCCCGCCTGTGGGTATCACCCCCAAAGCTTCCATTGGCCGCAGTTCCCTGTTCCCGGCCAATGGGAGCTGCGGGGGGGGGGGGGTGCCTGCAGGCAAGGGCAGCGCACAGAGCCCTCTAATCCCTGACTCACCCAGGGGTCGCAGGGATGTGGTTCCAGCCACTTCTAGGACCGACGCTGAGGCAGGGCAGGCAGGGAGCCTGCCTTAGCCCTGCTGTGCCATGGGGCTGGCAATCCCGTGGGCCGGACTGGAAGCCCTGATGGGCTGAATTCGGCCCGTAGGTAGTAGCAGGGGGCACTAAAGATGCCTGGGATGTGGCATTCCAAAGTTATTGCATTACAGACAAACAGACAAATGCCACTGAGTTGAGTGTAGAACCTCATATCTTTTGAGCAATTAATACACATTCACTGTTGTAGCAACATCCTCATGGTATAAATTCAATGAGTTTTTGAGAGCTAAAGTGCAATTCATTCCCTGGGCACCCCAAACATATGCTAACAATGCTAAAAAAAGGCAGATTTCAATAAAGAGACCTGACACAGAAGTATAGTAGCATCAGTATTACAGCTTTTTAACATACGTTTACATCTAAGTATCATTTCTTAAGATTCTTTAAGCTCAGTTACTACAAGCCCTTCTTCTGCAACAACTTGGTGCAGCACCTAGCTTTTTGTCATACTTCAAAGTCTTGACAGACAGGGAGGGAGGAAGAACAGAACAAGCAGTAATGGTCTCAAGTTGAAGTGGGGGAGGTTTAGGGTGGATATTAGGAAAAACTTTTTCACTAGGAGGGTGATGAAGTACTGGAATGGGTTACCTAGGGAGGTGGTGGAATCTCCTTCCTTAGAGGTTTTTAAGGTCAGGCTTGACAAAGCCTTGACTGGGATGATTTAGTTGAGAATTGGTCATGCTTTGAGCAGGGGGTTGGACTAGATGACTTCCTGAGGTCCCTTCCAACCCTGATATTCTATGATGAGAGACAGCCCAGACATGGTATCTCATCAGCTACATTGCCAATACTCTAAATACATCTTAACCACACTCCTCTGCCCCTTCTTCTCCCTCTCCTAACATGTGAAGGAAAAGAAATATCCCGTTCCAAGATTCATTCAAAGCATAAGGCCCAGTCCTGCAAACCTTCTCTGTTGAACTCACTGCATTTAATGGGTGTTCCATGCGCACAACAGGCTTTCAGGATCAGGCCCAGAGACTTCTGAGGATGTTAGTAGGACTCAGGCAGTGCAAAGGCTTTGTTCTGGCCCACTGCACGGGGTGAATTTTGCCTAGTGCAACTGGACCCTTGAGTCACAATGTTCTGTTTGTTCCTTATTTGGAGTGCTGTCAAGGTGGCTGTGCAAACAATTCTGGTGTGAGTGTATTTAATTACTCCTGGGGAATTCTACGCCACTGCGCGTGCTCAGTGTCATGTCCCCCCACAGACTCTCTCTGCTTCCCCACCGAAAAATGGTTTCTGGGGGGAAGCTAAGAGAAGCTGCTCTAGTGCTCATTCACCCCTCCCTGGCAGCGCAGGTGCATCTGTTGGGGCACTCAGAGCAGCCCGGGGAGAGGTAAGTCACCACAGGGGTGGGGCGGGGGATGTCTGGGGATGCCCTGGCTGCCCAGGGACATTGGTTCTGGCTGGGCTGGGGGAGGAGAGGGACGAGGAGACCAAGTTCCCCCCTGCCTCTCACAGAGCAGCCCGGGTAGGATCAAATCAATACCCAGAAACCTCCCCCGGCTGCAGGAAGCTCTGCACTGTGGGGGGGAGGAGGTTGGGTGCAGGGGTGAGGCACAGTGGGGTGGGGGTTCAGGGAGAGGGGTGAGGCTTGGCCGGGGGGGGGGAAGGTTGGGTACTGGCGGGTCCAGATGCATGGGGGTTGGGTGGACAGGGGTAGCGGCTTCCCATACAGTGACCCCTCCCCCACTTCCTCACCCCATTGCTCCTCAGCCTCACCCCTTGCATCGGGGGCAGTCACGAGCCCCCAAATTCCCCTCTCCCCCGAGCCTCACTCCCTTCATCAGGAGCTCCCCACCCCACTGAGCCCCAACCAGCTGCACCTTGACCCCCACCCCACCAATCCCCACTCTTCCAGCATCCAGACCTCCCACTGATTCCCTCACACCCAGACCCTGCCCCGCTGTGCCCTAACCACCTTCACCTGGACTCCCCTGCAGAGTTCCATTCCCCCTACACCCAGAACCCTCCCCACCCCAACCAAGCCCCTATGCGTCCATATTCCCCCTGCTCCCCAACCCAGATGTCCCACCAAGCTGTCTGCATCCAGCTTGCGCCACACAGAACCCTGATACTCTTGAGGGAATTCTGCACATTTTATTTGTCAAAAATAACACAATAAAACAACAACAACATAAATCACATCTTTTCAATTATTTTGGTAATTTATTTCAAAATACCTGTCAGCAAAGAATTGAAAATGGTGCGATTATACTGTGTTATTTTGACAAATAAAATGTGCAGAATTTTGTAGAGTTTTAAAATATCGTGCGCAGAATTGTAAAATTTTTGGCGCAGAATTCCTTCAGGAATAATAGTATTTGTGACACTGAGAACTAAAATTAACTCAACCCAGTGTTTGTAGAAAGCAAATAAGATTGCTAAGTAAAGCCAGTCAATATTTATTCAGGCCAATATTTCTATGCAAGAAAGAAAGAAAGACTCTCTTAGCCTTCCAGGAGATTTGGAGAGGGGGAGGGAGAAAAGCAATTAGCTAATATGAAATGACATGCAACATCAACACTACTTACCTTTGTAAGGCCTTGTCTAGATGAGAAAGTTGTTCTGGTTTAAGTCAGTTTAGAAACCAAACTTAGCCAACATAACCTATGTTGATATAAATGACTCTCAAACTGAAACAGAGCATCTACACAAGATGTTGCACCGAATTTAATTAAGTCTGTTTCTAAACTAATTTAATTAGTACAATTTTCTCATGTAGACAAAGCCTAAGTTGTTTAGCCCATTCTAGAGAAGCTTAGCACAATCTCAGCCTGAGTGAGAATCAAGGAGATGCTTTTTAGTTTCTTGGTACTGTTTCTTCTCCCTCACAAAGAAACAATGTATTGTTTAAATGCAACATCTAATTTGGACTCAACTGTTACTACTGGGGGGGGGGGAATGAGTCACCTGTCACTCAGAGAGGAGATTCTACAGTCAGTGAGTAAAATAAGGCATATGTGAGTGCTACTGACCTGCCAAGGTCACAAAAAGGAAGCTTGGATTCTTACTCATTGGTACCAAAGGGGGCGAAGTAACCTTAGGGGTTCCAGATTAAGGTGACCCACCTTCTACAGCCCATGAGAGAAACATAAAAAAAGGATTCTGTAATCAAGAATGTAATCTTACCAGCTTCTACTGGCTTGGTCTTCTGATAAGTTGATGACAGTTTCTCAATATCTTCAAAAGTCGATGCATTCTATCAGTAATGAGAAAGTATCAACTACTACACAAAGCAGCACCAGTTCTCTCATCATATGCTCATTCAGTAAATAAGGCAGCACACACCTGCATGATCTTCTGCTGCAACATCCTAAATCAGGACTCCTACCGCCAAGGGCACAGGTTTATTTTATTTTTTTAAAGCCCATTACATTTTTGGGCCTAAAACATGAAAAAGGGAATGAATTCTTTCAATACACCAGACTATTTAGGGTTAACCTTCATTCAGAGACACATGTCACACTAGATTCCTATTAACAATAATTTTATTACTGATTAATCTCATTTATATATTGATGAGTCATAAAAGTAGGAGACAGAAATTTGCTGAATGCTTGTTATTTTGAATACAAAATAACCTTTCAGTCTGTATAACAGAAGGGTTTCTACCAAGATAAAACATCCAGCCTAAAACATAAAAAGTAACTAGAAGCGAACCCTAAACAGAGAGGTAATTTTGAGACAGGTTTTTAAATCAAGCAATAAAAATAACTAAATAAATGAAAGAGTTCCCTCAGTTAAAGATTTCCTGATATTTGGAAGCATGGGTAAAATAATACACTGATACAGTAGAAGAGTTTGAAGCTTTGATACTTCTGTAAGTTAACAGATAGGAGTATTTAGTGTGGTAAGTGGGGCTGTATACAGACCATCATCCTTTAAACTTGTGAAATAAAGCAGTATTTTTTGAAGTTTACATCACAATTTGTCTTTAATAAGATTAAAGTTAGAATTGTGGGTTCTGATGAAATTCTCATGCAGGGGTGTATTAGACAGAGCTACTTTTAGTTTGTGGAATGGGTAAGTGACTATTCAAACAGTTCGGTGTGCTACTTACTGCAGCAGGATGATGAAACATAGCAACATTCCCCTAAATTATAAATGGACAAATGACGCAAACACAGAGGCAACTACTTTTAATTAGTTGAGAGGACATTCACAAGGTGTAAGATGAGGTACGGTCTGGTGGTTAGAAGAGAGGACTGGCCAGCTAGATTTCAGGGTTATATTTCTTAATTCTGCTCCTCTCTGTGTGGGACTTTTGCTATCACTTAAGTTCTGTGTTTTAATTCCCCCCCTGTATATAATTGGGATAATAATCACCTTAGTAAAATGCTTTGAGATCCTCAGATGAAAGGCGCTATATACTATAAAGAATTGGAGAGGAGAATTTCCTAAGCAGGATACAAGTAGAGAGATCAGAGCACTACAGATCCAGCCTCACTAATAATGGTGGAATTTTAAACCAATAGCCAGACTACTGAATTCTTGATAATTTCAAAACAACTTACCTTATCCATTCGATCCTTCTGTACCCCATACTTTCCACCAAACCCTTTTGAATAATCTAAAAAACAGGATAAAAAGGTCACAGTAGGCAGGTTTAATCTTTTCCCTTTAAGTTCTGTTAAATGCAAATGGCCATTTCAAAAAAGCTACATGCAGAATTCCAAAGACAGCAGCCAAAGAAAATGCAACTTGCTTTTGATGCAAATCAGGATATATATACACACACATACACATCTATCTATCTACAGATGCCTCTTCATATACGAGCAGGCAAGAAAGATGTCGTGAGCTATGTGCATGCTTTTCACATTCTTTCTGTGAAAGTTAAGCTAATGATTGCTATGTTGACAGGAACCAAGCAAAAAATAAGAGATTGCCCCTCATAATGCACCACTTCTAGAGCACAGTCTTTCACAGTACTAATTGTTACTTCCTGTAGTATAGGTCATATTACCCAAGCTACTTTCCTTTGTTCAGAGTAGTGTGCTATCAAGTTTGCAGTAACACTTGTCAGGGCATAAGTGTCACTTAAATACTCTTTATTTGCATGCCATTCATGGAATTGATCAAGTAAAGACACACAGCTGCCAAATTCACGTTTTCTCCTATTTCAGTATTGACTCCAGGTTCATGCAAAATTAAGACAGGTGTTCCATGTATCTGCAATGGGAATATGTCACGTAGTTATCTTATTGCCTTATTTTAATAATGAGCAGTTACCATGTAAATGAAGAGTGCTTGAAGGTCTGTGTCTTGGAAAATTGACTTACAACTTCTTCCTGTGCTCCCATTCCCAAAATGGAATCAGGGACTTTGTGTATTTGAACTCCTAGTAAAGCTATCCTAGACTTCAAATGTTTGGAACTAGATCACGACAGTACGTAACATATTGGCTGCTGTTAGAAATAGTGTCTTTAGTGTGTATTGTCAATCAGAATAAATGCATGGCTTTATTAACCACCTTTATACATTGCAATTATACTATTTTGATTTAGGGTTTCCAAAAAAACTCTACACTATCAGACTTCTCACTTTAAGATGTCATCGGAAAACTAGAACTTGTAGTTCATACCTGAATTATCTCACAATGAATAAAGGCAGCTTTATAACATGATATAATTTACTACTATTTCAACTAAGGCAAAGGTTTACATTTGGACTTTTAAGCTGGTGTGATCTAATGCTGGTGTAGCACCATGAACTAAATATTGGAAATCTGTTTCTATTTTATTAGCTGCGGCATTTGGAATTTTATGAACCCATATCCTTAATATGGACTTGTTATTAGATCATGTTTAAACAGCTCATTTTAAGGAAAGAGCCTGATGTTGATAGAGAACATAGGGATAGAAATTTAAAAGAATGTCTTCTTTAGATTACTTATGGCACACATCAGTCTTTTTACAGGACTATTTAAGTCTGTGTTAGAAGTGGCTGCACTAAGAAAGTTACAACTGGAGACTGTGCCTTGTTGAGACTCATGCTTGGCTAGTTTCTCCTTGTATTCAAACCCCAGAGCAGATGGGTCCTGCCTCTCTGTTTGAACACCGAATTTCCCTCCAAAACCACTCTTATAATCTGAAAAAGCCACATGTAATAAAGGAGGGGAAAAGGAACAGATAAGTTTAGTTAGAAACATTCAAAAGACATAACCAGCAGCAGCAATTCTGATGAATCAGGAGTACTTTTAGAAGAATCTGAACACTCATTTTTAAGTGTATATTCAGAATGTCAACAATTCCACTTGGGATTAGGAAGAGGCCAGCTCCACTTAAATTAACAGGAATATAATAGAGACAATTCCATGTTCTTAGCTATATTTTGCAGCTCTTCCTATACTGCAGACAACACTTCTCTGCCCAACTGTTTATACTGTATACGTGCACTCAGATATTAAAATATGTTCATGATCAGATTATGTCTGTATTCATATGTACTCAAAAGATAAATATAATATGAGAGTAGGACAATATTTAGGAGCAAATTAAGTTTATTTCATGGATGCCATCACATTTGTACTTTATAGCCCAGCTTTGAAAGGAATACAGATCAGAAGGAAAAAATCCTAAAGTTACTCCTATTTGGCATTGTCAAAAATAAGGAATATTCTTGCTACTACTCTGAAGAAAAAAAAAAAAAAAAATCTGTGTTCAGAACTATGTTCCATTCACTGATAGCTGTTCTGGCACAGCCATTTTGATATAAGGGGCTAAGATGAGGGCACAGATCATCCCTTCTCACAGGAAGCTGCGAAGGGAAAAGACTGAGATCCCCTTTCAGTGTGGGGGCAGCACGGACTGGTCCACTGTGGAAAAGACTATGGCTGCAGACCTCCCCATCTTCATGGAGGCCATGAAAATCTGGGTGAGAAGGAAGAGGTCAGTATTGCTAATGCTGAGTTTCTACCTCCTGCAGGTGTGGGTATACATTGGGGGGGGGCATTGGGGGGGGGGAGGAAAACAAGGCAAGGAAGAGGAAAATAGTTTGAGTACAGTGAGCAGGATTTGTCCTGGTATATGAACTGGCAGTTTACATAGGATAGGAGTCATTTCGGAGAGGCTGGCTTCCAAAATTTTACTGGGGGGGGGGGGGGGAGGAGGAATCAAGAATCCAAGCTAAGTGCACATTCATAAGGCTATTCCAACATATCTCCTGACCCGCTAAATCAATATTTTCAGTGGCTCTCAATACCAGTCATGACTTGTTAAACCGGTTGTAAAGACATTCCACCGACTGCAACACAGTAACGTTTCAAACATGGAGAAGCAACTACAATGTTAGCTACTATGAAACAGTTTTACCAGAGCTGCAGAGAAAATAAACTGTAAAATGAACCAGAAGCATGTTAAAAGTGTAGTTAAGAAGTTGAACTCAAACATACCTTTCTGGGATTCGTGCAGTTGCACTTTCTCCTGATGATCCCAACCAAGTGCACATTTATCCTGTCTGTCTGTCTGTACACCAAACTTGCCTCCAAATCCTTTCACATAATCTATGTACATAAAATTCCACAAGCCATTAGTGTGATTGTTACAGATAACATTTTGAACAAAATAGGGATATTATAGATGAGACAGTTTATCCCCTAGTATTTCATTAACGGTACTGAATTATTTCCATGGTCCATTTCCCCTTGCCAAGTCACCTCCCCAGTGGGGAATGGGAAGCACAGCAATCCGAAAAACTAATATAAAAGTCAGAAAGTGCAGAACAGCTCACCCCCACAATACTCTGATTTACACTGTAGTAAGTGTCTCAACATTCACAGAATAGGTACATGGCAGATAAGAAAAGGACAATTCTGATGCATGCACACCTCCTCTACGCTACCAAAAAAACATATTATGATATGGTTCTTTATCCAGATATTATTATTATTGCTGTTTATTATTTGTATTATAGTTATAAAGTCATGCAATCTGATCTGCATCTGAAGACCATCATGTCCTACTGACTTCTGTGAAACTCCACATGGGTATCAAAGTCCTCCCATATGGATCAGATTGCAAGACTGGGGATGGATTTTGCAATTACATACTTTCTAGTTTAAAAAAAAAAATCTCACTGACAAGAATGCTGATATTTTAACAGTATACTTCCCAGCTTTGAGGTTCTCACCCTTACTTAAGAGTGTTAGACTCAACCCATAAACTTTATTAAATAAAAGTATGTAATAAAAACCTTTCTGTGATTCGTGCTTTTCTGTTTTGCCTTGATATTCAAAGCCAACTGCACTTTTGTCCACTTTGTCCTTGTCAACCCCATATTTACCACCAAAGCCTCTGGAATAATCTGGAGACAGGAGTAAACAGAGTTTTATTTACAAATGTACAGTAATAAGACATTATTAAGACAAGACTGCTTCAACCACAGCCACTTGTTTTAAATTATGTATTAGAAGAATACTGACATCCCTGGCTAATCTAGATCCAGGATATTAAGTCTTAAATTCTTCAGAACGTATCACTTAACGTTTTCCCCTTAAGCAGGAGAAAATAGAACAGCAGTGTCAAAGCTAGCCAAAGCACTGAATGATGTGAGGAATTTTAATCTTTCAAAGAGTTCAGTGATAACTAGGCATTGAAACAGTGAAATTACAATGGAATTCTAAAGCTACATCAAGAGCAGTATGGTCGCCATTTAAAAAAAAAAAAAAAAAAAGGTTTGTTACTTCAGGTAATAATGTGATGCAAATATATTATTTAGCACTGGTCAGAAAATGGGAAGATTTTGAGATAAACGTGTCCCTTTGTTTGCTGAAAAAAATTTAAACTTTTTTTTTTTTTTGGTAAACAATTTTTTGACCAGCTATAACAACACTATATTAACTCTGGAAATCCCTAAGTGTTACCAACATATTAGTAAAATTTACATTTTAACTATCGGGCGATTTTGTTAGAAATACCTCACTGCTGTATTTGAGCACTTAAGGTTTTAATATTAGATTGGTAAAAAATTTCAAAAGTTGCCAGAAGTTTTTTTTGCAAAAAGTTTGTTGATCAGCTCTGGTTACAATGTAATTGAAACTTGACCTCCACTTGGAATCCTTGTGTTCATTAAACTAAAGTGTATGGTTTAAAGTTCTCCTTCAAGAAGAAAAAGTTTTCAGTAACTTTTAACGACTTATCTAGTGTACATAATGATATCAAATATCTATCAATATTTACCAAAATGAAATATTTTACAAGACTGTTCCTGGTAAATGCACCTGCACCACATAAAAAATAGAACAAAAACCATGCATGTCGACTAACCTTTTTGAGATTCATGCTTCTCTGTTTTACCCTGGTAATCGAAGCCCACTGCACTCTTGTCTACTCTGTCGGCCTGCACTCCATATTTACCACCAAAACCACTTGAGTAATCTGAGTCCAGAGAACAAAACACAATCAAACACATGGTGAGTTCATGTGTCATAGTCAATGTTGCAATGCAGAAATCCAGAATAATATCTCAGTTTGAAAATAGCTACTAGCCCACAAAATAAAACTTACAAACACAACAAGCAGAATTTAGCATAGTACCATGGCTCATGATGTCACAAGTATGTGTCAGTGTTCCCTATTTGTAAATCTGGATGCTGTTAAAACTTCTGCCGAAGGTAATTTTGTGTTTTGCGTTTAGTCTGCCCATTCATTTATAGTTGTCCAAAACACAGGAACCATTTACTTCATTAATATTAACCCCATTAACACTCCCGCCCCCAGAAGAGATTAAATGCAAGGCTATACTCTTATTTTGTTTTCTAGCAAGTTTTAAACATTAGTATGATCTTACTCCTCTACTTCTTGTCATATAGGCAGGAGAGGGCTGGGGGTGAAGATCATCACTGCAAGGAGAGGGAAGGGGCACAGAATAGAAAGGCTCTGCTATGCCCCATTCTCCACTAGCATATAGTCCTTCTGGGAACTGGCATAAGTTAAAACTGCCCCTGGGGGTTATCTTCACCAGGGCCAGGTGCCTGAAATCTAGGGAGCAGTGACCTCTCCCAGACAGCCCCACCCATCCCCCAGACTTTCCAGAGAACCCAGTCTAAAGTATTGGGGGTGGGGAACAAAGGACAAGTCAGACCCTTAAAGACAAACAGAGCATTTCATTTTGTTAAGGCCAAGTGAGTAGTTTTTGAGTCCACTTACTACAAAAGAGTAGTAAATCATTTTGGACGCAGAATAATTGGATAGCTGACAATGCAGGTTGAGGCCCCATTGTGCTAGGCACCTTACAAACAGTGTTTCCTCAACAGTTTTATATACAAGCTATTGTAGTAGAGTCTTATAACAAGTAGCTAATATTGATAACAGTTATTTATTTACATACACATTCACCTCAACACTTTACCTTTTTGAGAGGCATGTTTCTCTGTTTTCCCCTGGTATTCAAAACCCACAGCAGACTGTAGGAGAAATAATACAGTAATAAGCATTCCTAAAAAAAAGTCAGACATTAGTAATACAAAATAGTCTACTTCAGCAGAAAAGAAATCAGAGCTTAGTGATGCTCCAAGCCTCTTGGTTCTGGAGCATAAGTGTCTGTTTAGATTTCCGGGCCAATATCCTCAAAACATTAGAGAGGAACAGATCCATTAAGCTATCTTTCTCAGCCTCCGCCAAAGCAGATTGTTCCCTGACGTACATTAGGGTCTTGTCAGGTTTAGTGATTCAGTACACTGGAGCTTCCACCACTTCCAGCGGGAGGTTATTTCATCAGTATTAGGTTCACTCCCTCTGGGGCACCTGGCATTGGCCACTGCCGGTAGACAGGATAATGGGCTGGATGGATCCAGTATGGCCGTTCTTATGTTCAGTCTGGGAAAGTTTCCCCACCTTGATAGTCAGCCTAGTGGTTCAGTTTGCTAGGTGCCCCAAACCATGCTAAATTCCCTCCCTACTTGGTGTTCATCTTTCTGGTCACATAAACATATGTAGCTTGGCTAACTGACATGTTTTCAATCTTTTTTTTCAAATCGGGCCATCCTTCAACTTAATTGTGGGGGAAGGATTTTTGTTTCTTAAGAAAGTATTAATCCATAATAACCAAAGCCAATTTACTGATATGCACAAAGTACAGTGCTAAAAATGAATGACAGTGATGTGTTACACCTAGCAGTAGCAGTTTTTAGCATGATAAAACCAATACGCTATGTAAACTGATGAACACAACTGCTGTAAGTAACTGGAATACTGTAGGAAATTACTAACCTGGTCAACTCTGTCCATTTGTACTCCAAACTTGCCTCCGAAACCTCTTACTGAGTCCACTTGGGAGCAGTGTTTAGAAAGCTTAGATTGATATTCATGGCCAACAGCTGACTGAAAGAAGTTAGAAATCCAAAAATGGATTACTGCATCTAACAAAAATGGTAACACACTATACTTTGTAAGTCTAAAAACAAAGAAGTTTGAGATTAGGCACCACCTAGAGGCCTATTTATAATTTATGTGGCTCTTTAGACATGCAAATTGTCAGCATTAGTAGCAGTTGCACAGTGAAAGCCATGCATGTTAAGTGTCCAATTCTGCAAAATGCCCACATAAAGATTTCTCATAGGAATAAGAATCTGTAGGATTGTGTCACCAAGTTGTCAATATAGTCCTAGGAAAGAAAGTGATCAAAATCCCAGGAAAGAGTCTGGAAGCATTGAGTGAGTGAGTGTTTCACCCAGGATTTATAAATTAAACTACAGAGGTGGTAAAAGGAAAGATATTGAATCAAATCCTATTGCCATGATCCAAGGCTTAGAAGGGAGCCTTCACTTCCAATAAAATACAAGGAGTGATAATTGTGTATGCAGCTATAGACCATATACAGTAGAAAAATGATCACTACAAACTTAAACACAAGATACTTCTTGGACAAAAGAAACTTCGTAGAATTCTGCAAGTTTAAAGCAAAAGGCTAACATCAAAGGCTGCCTAAACCGAATGCAGCATTCACATCCACCAGACATTAAATTTATCATTGGATAGCAAGAACATTTTTTTAACATAGGCATGATGTGGTATTACATTAAAAAAAACCACGAATTTTCATAGCCTAAAAGAAATAATCATTAATTTAGGAAAACAGGAATGACAGTTCTGGAAGATAACACCATCCAAAAGTTATGCGGATAGAAAATATACTTCCTCATATACTATGTTAATTCTAGTCAAATGTCATTAGCTGCCTCAGATCACTAGTTTACTATTTGAGCCCCATGCAACTTGAACAACAAAACGTGTTTCTAGGAACGCTATTCTTATTTCACTTTGTTGCCCAATCACTTCATTATACTTTGGCAGGGAATTTTTTAAACCAGAGAGAGGGGAAAGTAATTTGACTCTATTTACAAACAAACACACAGTTATCACAAATTCCTGTCTTCGTAAGCAGACAATTTCAGATAGAGAATCGATATCTGCTAAAAGACTAATGGTGATCACTGTAGTAAAATCAAAATAATTTCCATTGCAGTAGAAAAGTAGGCAGCTAATTGTTGAAAGGTATTTGATTACTGTAGTAAATATTAAAACTAAAATAATTGAAGTTAGTTCCCATGATCATTGGCACATTTCTGTTTTATGGTACAGAAAGCTAGAGTTATGGCTATAAACAACTTCTGGCTAGGGCTATCATTTACATTAATATTTTCATTCAGTTTGCTACAGGAAGCTGCTAGACATTCTCTTTCCCAAAGTCTATATCAGAATAAAGACTCTTACCACTTCCCACCATTTGCTTTTCAAGTTATCACTGTTAAACAGTACAAAATGGCAAGTGACAGTACAAAGCACATTCCATCTCTTATCAGTCAACAGCTTTTCCAAAGCCTGGTTTCATGACCATTTCATGGCTTAATGTGGTTGTTTTTTTTTTCCCTCCCTTCTGTTCCAATCAGTCACTGGAACATGAGCCAGGCATAACATCTTAAAGTACAATAATGTTACATTGAATTACAAAGGAGCCGGGAGCAATCTTCAAATAAGACAAGATGGTATGAAATTACACACTAGAAAGTGCATCCTACTCTATCTACTGATAAAGCTTCAAATTTGCACTAATATAATCCCCAAACCATGCACTCTGTGTCCAAACTGAATGATTTGGTCAGATACTGGGAAATGTGACAAGGAAGAGGATTTCTAGTATCCCTGTGCTGAGCGAAAGGGCTCTGCGATTACTAGTCCAATCTAATGGCTGGAGCTGCTGCCACAGCCCTTCCACAACTCCTCTCCACGAATGAAAGGTCTGCTGCATGTAGCTCTGCCAAAGATTGAGGAGCTGAGTTCTGTGGCATAGATCTCTAGCTCTGGCTCACAGCATGTTGTCCAATGCAGTGGAATGGCAATGGTTCCACTGTATCAGGCCGCCCTGTACCCACGGATCTGTAAATGAGTGGGAGAGGTAGAGAATTGGTTTTGATTCAAGTGAACATATCCTTATATCAGCAGAACCCTGGCAGCTATATAATACTTGTGCTTTAGTTTTTGATGGTTTTGTGAACAATCTGCACTGAACATTTAGCCATTGAGGAATGCTTATTTTTCATTCTCAGCCTACTGGGATATGTAAAAAATACTAAAAGCCTTGATTCCCATATCAACATCTTTCTCTGTAGTATACAGTACCTGCTTTAATATCTCTGACAGACATATATGGACTACACTGGAATTTTAAACCCAACTGAGCATCCCTGATAAAAGACATTCAATAGGAAGATGTTAGGTGGAGTTCCATACTGGAATTCTTGAATATCTGACTAAATGAATCACCTGGGCTCAAACTTCTACTATCTACTCAGTCCAGAGAGGCGTTCAAGCAACTGGCCTGAAAATTGTATGTGAACATGTTATCATTGAAACACACACATACATTTCTTAACACTTACCCAAGCTGCTTCCATGAGTCAAGATGACTGATAATACGATACAAAAATGAGACATGCACAGCCTACACCAGAATCCAGCAAACTACATTTTGCAGTCAGCCTTGCTTTGAGAAGTTTGCTGCTGATTCAGAGAGCCACTAATAGGTGCGTGCCAACCTGAAATCCTTGTGAAATGAGCAGTTCAGTACTGGCATAAAATATAACACTGGACTCTTTAAATGAACACAAGTTCACCAGAAGCCTTGGCTAGCTAAGCAAAAGAGTTTTGAAAGTACCTCCAGCTGCAAAGAATTATATTCTCAACACATAGAGAAGTGAAGCTTTGCTGAACATAATATTATGAAGCAATTGTCCACTTACAAAATGTGGAAATTATTAATCTGAGTATAATAAAGATGTTGCCAAATTCTGTATGCCAACTCTGATTTAAATGTAGGTTAGACACTTCTTTATAATTCTGACCAACCCAGTATGCCTCTTTCATGTAGCTTGTTGATAATGGGTGGTGGCTAGTTTTCAGTGACAATGGGTTTTTTTAAGTGGGGGTGGGAGGAATTTTCAAAGCAGTGCAGAGAATTTATTCACACATCTTTGTGGAAGATCTGTGGCTAAAATCCCCCTGCACTGTTTTGAAAGTCTTAAGCAGTATGTTTAGCTAGGTGTTTCTCTTCCTGCTTTAACAAATTCAACTAATTAAATCAGTACGCTATCTGTTTTTTCTTCTTCCATGGCACCACATCAGAATGGAAAGCTTCTCTTCCTATTTCATAACTAAATACCAAGTGTCAAGTACTCAAAGATGTAACTCTGTATATTTAAAAAAAACCTCACTCCACTGGAAACCCGTGGTGAAATAGTACTCTGGTAGATTTTAATTAATCCTGGAGCTCTGACCCATGCAGTTATGCAAGTGATCAGTTAGGTCCACATCTAACTTATGACATTTAGACTTTAGGGCAAAATCCTGGCCTACTGAAGTCAATGGTTAAACTCCCATTGAGTTAAAAGGAAACAGGATTTTGCCTGCAGTGAAGAGCTAGGTAGATGCCCTTGAAAAGGAAAGGACTGGTCTTTTAAAGGATAAATAATTGTATGGCAGTGTTTCCCAAATGTGGGACAGCGCTTGTGTAGGGAAAGCCCCTGGCAGGCCGGGCCGGTTTGTTTACCTGCCCCGTTCACAGGTCTGGCCAATCGCGGCTCCCACTGGCTGCGGTTCGCCGCTCTAGGCCAATTGGAGCTGCTGGAAGCGGCAGCCAGTACGTCTATCGGACACGGCAGGTAAACAAACCGGCCCGGCCCGCCAGGGGCTTTCACTACACAAGCGCCGTCCCAAGTTTGGGAAACACTGTTCTATGGTATTGTGGTATCATTTTAAAGATCTGTTTGCACCATCACAAGTATTGATAGGACAGACATCCAGACTGTTAAAATTTTGCTCTTTTACAAAAAGTTAAGTGTTATAAATACAGCACTATCTGCAATATTTGTTATTAGCTCCCCCCACCCCCCAAAAATTGTTTACCGTCCCCTTAGAAGCAGTCTTAGCATTTGTTTATTTAATGCATTCAGTTAGAATCCTAAATGGATGAGGGGAGGCATAAGTAGCCAGCATTAGAGAGCTTGGAGCCCACAAGGTAGACTTAATAACTTAATCCAATAATTATCTTACTCCAGTTCTCCATCGATTTCTGTTAGTTTGTTTTAAGGGTACAATGAGGTTTATATAACAAAATTTCTGTGAAACTATGGCGCCCTGCCTACAAACAAACCAAAATCTGTTGGATATGCTTAATAGGTAATGGAGTATCTTGGAAGCCATCTTGCTAGGTAAACACAAAGTTAGTTAAGCAAGAAACTAAAATGTAATCTTATTTAGGCCTCAATATTTTAACTCTAATTTTCTTACAGTACAGTATTGTGCTGTTTTAAATATTGACTCAATAGTTTATATTTCAAAGATTGCAACTACTATCTGCCTAAAATACAAAGCCATTTTCTGGATATCTGAGTTATTTCTCGCTGCTCATTTTTTCATGCTTTTTTGAAGTGAGAGCTAGCTTCAAATTCAAGAAAAGATAAATACATTTATTTATTCATTCATTCTAAGACAGTCTCAAGTACACAAAGAATTGATGCAGCAAATGAAATAGAAAATTGATTTATTCATATCTAGGTGCTTTCTTAATTTAGAAGAGAATCTTTAGAAACCTACACATTTACAGGAGGAGAGAGAACTCAGGGCCATGAATTTCTGTTTATTGCCCGTGACCTGTCCATGACTTCTACTAAGATTACCCATGACTAAATCTTAGCCTTACTAATGAGCACATGGCATAAGCAAGGCAATGAGGTCTAAAAATCACAAGACCAGGAAGAGGTGTGGAGCACCAATGCACCAGTTCTCAAAAAGGCTTCCCTTTGTCACTCACAGATGACCCATTAACTCCCTTGAATAAAATGAGACACAGGACCTGATCACACAGAGCCTAGATCTACAGAAAGGTTTTACAAGTATTTACTAGTGTTAGTGGTGTGATATTTTGCTGACAGTTACATCAGCAAAAGCTCTAGAGTGAACACAGTTATACTAGAATAAAGATGGTTTATACTGCCATAAGTTATTTTGATTCCCAAACTGAAATAATCTATAGCAGTATGAACACTTTTATACAGATATAACTGCATCTACACTAGGGAGTTTGGCACTTTTACTGTACTGATATCATTAAAACAGCAAAACTCTCATATAGACAGGCCTAATTCACAAAAATAGTCCCATCTCACTGACTACAATGGAACTTAGGTGAGTAAGGCTTGCAGCATCAGACCCATCCACAATACATCTCCTGAGAAGACATTTTACACTTACTTTATCCATACGGTCTTGTTCCACACCAAACTTCCCTCCATAGCCACGGGAAGCTTTTGGTCCTGTTTCAAGCTCTTTCTCCTTGAGGCTCTGGTGTTCTTGGAACACATTCTCTCTCAGCTGGTGAATGCTTTAAAACAGAGAATCCAGTAGTTATATAATAAAATGTTATAGACACGGTTAACGTTAAGACTTCCTCAGAGACAAGACTTTCTACTTGATGTGCTAATTTTACACCCAAAAACCTGATCTTACCAGGATTTATCTTTTAATCCTAAAGTTAAGTGTACAATACGCATTTCATTTTTTTTTTTTTAATCCTTCAGTACACCAAGCACTTCAAGTCTGGTTTTAAGAAGTTTGACATTCATTTCATTGTGAAATCTGTTTTCAAAAAACAAAAAATCCAGAACAAACCCTTCATTTTAAGATCTACCATCCTGCATTTGGGCTATAACAGGGAGGAGTAGTTTGCTATTTGATATTAATCCTGAACAGTTGATTACCTAGTTACCAAATATGATTTTGTTTTTGTTTACCCTATGTAGGTATTTATATGGCCCTCATCACTGTAGCATTCTCTCTTCCCTTACTCACTTCTTTCTTGTTAGTTCTCTCCTAGTGTGGGTTTTTTGTGGGGGGAAAGGGGAAAAACAGACTGTAAGCTTTTCATGTCAGGGACCATCTCTTCCAGTGCATTTGAACAGTACCTTCTACAATGGGGTCCTAATCCCAGTTGGGGCTTTTGGACATTACCCTAATATAAAAAACAAGGAGGAACTGAAAGTAGGTTGATTTCCTTTCCCCTCCGCAACCTCTCTCTCTGGAAATAGGAAAAGAGGCTGGGTGTAGGGGGAAAACCAGTGATGTAAGCTTGAAGACACTTTCCACATGAGTTTAAAGCTGCCTGAAGCATAATTGCTATATATTTAGACTGTAAATATCAGCAATGTACTCCAGAGAGTAAAACCGATCCCTAAAGTACACAAGAACAGCTGTACTGGGTCAGACCACTAGTCCATCTAGCCCAGTATACTATCTTCCGACAGTGGCCAATGCCAGATGCTTCAAAGAGAATGAACAGAACAGGGCAATTATCAAGTGATCCATCCCCTGTTGTCCACTTCCAGCTTGTCAGTTAGAGGATTAGGATACCCAGACCATGAAGTTGCATCCCTTATCATCTTAGCTAATAGTTATAGTTCTGGCATTCGCAATATCCCCAGCAATAAGTTCCACAAGCTGACTGTGCATTTTATGAAGGTGTATTTCCTTTTGTTTGTTTTAAACCTGCTGCCTATTAATTTAATTGGGTGACCACTGGTTCTTGTCTAATGTGAAGGGGTAAACAACACTTCCCTGTTCGCTTTCTCCACACCATTAATGATTGTATAGACCCCTATCATACTGCCCCCTCCTTAGTCATCTCTTTTCCAAGCTGAATGGTCCCATTCTTTTTATTCTCCCCTCACACAGAAGCTGTTCCATACCCCACTTTTGTTGTCCTTCTCTGTACCTTTTCCAATTCCAGTTTTTGGAGATCAGGTGACCAGAACTGCATGGAGCATTCGACATGTGGGCATAGCATGTATTTATATAGTGGCATTATGATATTTTCTATTTTATTATCTATCCCTTTCCTAATGGTTCATAACATTGTTAGCTTTTTTCACTACTGCTGCACATTGAGCAGATGTTTTCTGCTCAAAGTAGGCCATTTAACTATTAAAAATGTCATATACTTCAGTAGTTCCTTACTTTCAGCATTTGTGACCTTTTACTCCTTCAGCAAACAATGGGCACCTACATACTACAGTGACTAGTGCCCTATGAATATGTAAGATAGAAGGAAGAGCTAGAACACTCTTTACCTTTCCAATGCAGAAGTCAGTTTTGAGACTAAAATTTCAAGCATGCCTTGTTAGGAAGTACGAGATTGAGAATTTGGTTGTAAGGCAACTTACCATTTAAACAAGCTTGCGAGCTGATGGTCCATTGTGACATATGCATTTTCCTTTCTGATAGAGGCTAAAATATTGTTACAATATATTTTGACATGCCAGAATTTTTAGAAGTTAGACCAACCATTTTTAAAGCTAATTCTAGGAATATAGGGCCTAAATCTATCCCCAGGAAATGGAGCTGTGTGTACCGCCTGACTCAAAAATGTACATATCATATGGTGATATACATCTTTTCACCTGAGCACAGCTGAGCACCAGTGCGTAACTGTGACTATTACAATGAGCAATTGTAAAACCTGTAGCCAGAGAGCAAGACTTTTAAGGTGCCTGCAGACACAAAGGAGGCAAGAAGAATCATGTTTCCAGTGAAGAAAACACTATAACATCAATTCTTATTTTATTTTACAACTAGAGATGCTGGCAGCCATAAAGGACTAGCAACTTTGGAAAGGATTTGTGTAACCAATGCTCTATAGAGAGTCTCTTATATTTTATCCATCAGGATGTAAGTTACTAAGGATCTGAACTTATCAAAAATTGCCTACATTAACAGTCACAAAGGAATCAAGAAGAAGAGCTAGTTTACTTGATGTGTTCTTGATGTCCAGATCCTTGCACAGTTTTAGCACCCCAGCGCTGTTCTTTCTCACTCACATCATTCTGTCAAAGACATGTAATAAGTTAAAAATTATTAGACTTTAACCCAAGATTTCAGAGTTTCAGCACTTCGAAAGCCTTAAGGTTCTCTCATGCCACTAAAACTAGAAAGATTAATTAACAACCTCACTGCCCCATTCACCTGTTTCTACTACAATCACTTCCCTGTCTTTTCTTTCATCGCCAATGCATAGAACATACTCCCAGTTCAAAATCATTACAAGGTCTTCATTTAAACCCTTCTCTTTTTCCTTCACTGCCCAGCTAAATAAAGCAATTTAATCAATCACACACACGCACAAAAGAATCCTAGTTATTCTCTCATACAGGTTGCCAAATATTTCCCATCTACTCTGCATATTTTGCTTAGATGTAGCTCTTCAGAGCAGGAACTATCTTCACTATATAGCATCATCAGTACTTAAATAATAAAGTTTGGGAACCATACCTCAAAATCAGGATCTGTCTCCCAGTCATCAGCTCCATCACTCTGGTTGACAGAAATGGCGTGACCTGCAGTAGCCTTCCACATCTGAAACATCATCAAATGAAGTACTGTCACACTGGAGTTACATTTAAATTCATTTCACATTATGACTGGGTTGATTAAGGACTAGTCCAATATTCCGAATATACTAGAGAAGTAAATTATTTAACTAGACAACATTTGTAATATTGGCAGTTACAGCAGATGTGGTTACTAATAATATCAGTTGTCCAGTTGCATTTGCAAACCAGACTGATAACTCAGTGTGTTTTTTCTATTGACATTATAAAAAGGCCAGAAATAATCATTGGCATTCTTTCAAAGAGAATGAGGAAGTTCCTTCTGGTAAGAGTCAACATGTGTGTGCTTACTTCATTTATTAGTAACATGTGATAAACCACTACCATTAATTAGAAAATCTATTTGACCAGAGCTCATCAAAGTTTGCTTCACAAAAAAAAAAAAAAAGACATTAACACTCAGATACTATATGTGTACTTTGTCTTAAAAGTAACATTTTTTCTAGCCTTTAGTAATGATGAGCACAGAAATTGCTAAATGCTATATTCTGTAGGTTTCTTTCATGTTTTACATTAATGAGATTCATATATCAAGTATTATGAAAACAATCTGAACAATTTAAAATGTTTGAATACCATTTTGATTTAGAAGGCATTTGTTCACTTACATGCAATAATAGTACACAGACTACATTTTTAAAGATATGTACATATTTTAATCAATTAATATCTTATATTAATGCTCTGCATAATGTTTCAGTATAAAGCAGAAGGAAGAAAGTATTAGGATCAGGAAGTAGGAGCTTTCTTGTCTTTTTATGAAGATTTAATTTTGGGTGTCCAATTTGAGACACTGTCAGGGAACCTGATTTTCAGAGAGAAGGTGCTCAGCACTTTCTGAAAAATCAAACCCTTTTGCAGCATATCAAGTTGGGAACCCCAAAGTTAGGACACCTAAATCATTAGTCATTTTTGAAAATCTGGTTCAGTATAGATGCTGCTGCCAACAGTGGGTTATGTTTTAGGATTTCAACAAAAAAATGTATGATTGGGAAATATATTTTAACTCTCAAATTGTTTATTTCACATGGATTGGAAGAAGTTGCTTTTCCTCCACTAGTGTACAACGGTAAAGTTCATTAATATTCTATCATTCTGTCTTACTATACATACCTTTTATTTTCTAATTAAGAAATTGTTTATAAATGATTGTCGCTCATGGTGAAATATTTCACATACAAATACCATCTGGAAAAGGAAAGGAAAGTTCCCCCTCAGGTACAATCCAGAGGAAAATGGACCATTCAAATCCAGAAATAATCAACAGTTGCAGTGCTTCAGGCCAGGGATTGTGTTTGTTACACATTTGTACAGTACCTACCATAATGGAGCTGGGGCTTCTAGGAGGTTACAAATATGTTATGATGTGAACTTTGGTAAGGTCCTGAACCTGTAAACCCTCTGGATATAGAGCTCCTATTGAAGTCAAGTGGGTGTTCCACACATGATCAGGATCAGATCCAAAGAATAGGATGCAACAGATTGAAGGTCTTCATTATTTCATAGTTTTAACTATACTAATATTTCTTTAAATGTTAAGTGCTGTGGTGCTCAGTGTTACAATGCTTAAGTCCCTTCAAGGATCCAATTCTTGCTCTCTTAATCCAAACAACCCACTGAAGCACTGATCCTCCACATGACTGTTCAGTGTTTGCACTGCAGCCTACAAGTTACAAAATAATATCAATTCTGAGTTTAGCAATATCCAAGCCTAACTCTGAATATATTTGTTTCCTCCTAAACCTTGTTAAAAGTGGTAATCAAGAAAGACTGGAAGCTGAAGGACTTTTTATAAACAGTATTTAAAAAAATCCTGGTCAGAGACTATATTATAACAAATGTCCATCCTCTCCCCCAACCAGAGTTCTGTTAGGGTAACTATAAAGGGCACAAAGATATAGTAATAATAATAAAAATCAAATAAGTTCTCTCATTTCCTACTGGGCATAATTTGCAGTCCCACCATAATAGGTTTCCTCAGTAGTTGCTGCTCTGGCAGATCTCTTTCAAACTAGACTACAGAGAAACATGATCCATGCTGTATCCAGGAGTGTCTGACTCATACGGTCAAATTTCTGGAAAAAGGGAACTGCAGTTCAAAACACACAAAGACTAAATATATGCTTTTGATTTATCAGGCCACTTCTGTCTTTTATCATATTGACGAATCAGCAGCCACAGAGTTTTCCACAAAGCATATTTGGAGGTAGAGGAATTCAGGCTCCCTTCTCCCACAAGGGGCTAAGAACAGGCTCCCTGAACAAGAGGGAGGTGCCAGTCAATTAACTCTGTCAGCAACGCTGTATCTAGAGATGCTTGTTGAAGTCAAAATAATGTATGGGTACCTGTCACAGTGAAATGGCTAACTGTACCTCTTTTCCCTTTATAATCTCTCAGGGTGTACTCATTCAGATGTTAGGACTCCTGCCTTTGCCTATCTCAAGAGGAATTTTGCAATCCTCCCACACCTTTCTGGGAACTGAGGCATGTGTGTATACACCATTATTAACCTGCAGGCACAACTGAGGGCAGGCACCTTTGGAAGTCTGTGACCAGTGATCACGCAGCTTTCTTCGAAACAGACCAAAGCATTAGAAGAAAAACGGGATTTTAAAATAACAGACTTTGCACATCCAGCTTACCACCCTCTGATGGTAACCTAGAAAGGCATAAAGTCTCCAGGCACAGCCAGGGGCAGTTGTGTCTCTCGATCTGGTTCCCCTGAACAGTTTAACTACGGCCCTCTCTTGAGAGAGGATCCCTTTTCAATCCTGCTAGAGGTTCTCTGTTCTAAACAGTGTTCCCAACCCATCTGGTCAAAACCAGTTTTGTAGGTTAGAGGAGACAAAAATAATCAAAGCTAGCAGTTCTGGCACTGTCCCTTAACAACTTCTGTTTGCTGAGAAGTGCCTACCTTCATTCAGTATTCTACCTACCTATTTCCTCAGACAGCTCTTTACTGAGGTAACCCAATATAGTCACACAGTAAGCATCCAAATAACAAGGTCAACATACAGTATCTATGCATATTACTGAGTAGCTCCAAATCCATTACAGTATCCAATTGTGGAAGTCCTACTGGAAAGCACCAAGAAAGCCAATGAAAAACAAGCGTATTGTACTAATTATTTATTGTCTCCTTCAGGATATAACCAGTTTTCTACCCCAGATAGACACCGAAAGATTGTCAGGCCTGCAGGGCTATCAAGCTCTGACTGTTTGAATGAATGAGATTTTCACACACAAAAATAACCTATGAGTGAGACACATGAAGAATCTTTCATCACCAGAGGCCATGTTAAAAACCAGACTTAAAATTAATCCCAGATGATAGTGACTCCTTCCAAAGGAAAACTATTTAGGAGTCAGCTGCGCTTAATGATGCTTTGTTCCTCATTTGCCTGATTACAGAAAGACACCCCATTCCCTCCAGAAGCCTTGTACAGAGAGCTGCTGTAGGCTCTGGAGTCAGTCACACCCATCTGCATTTAATCCCAGATTCAGTAGGGGATGACTGGCTTTTAGACAGTAACATGGACATGGCTACCACAAGCCTCCCAGGCACAGAGTGAAAACAATGAGCAACAGCCTTGCTCCCAATCTCGAACAGGTAAACCCAGTGAAAGAATGAAGCTCTCTGCTTCACCCACCCAGTATCCCAGAGAAGTCCACTTCCATATCTCAGAAAGAGAGACCCAGGAAAAAGCTCAAACTGCCTAGTTCACAACGCCCCCCTCGCCCCCTCCACTCTCTCTCTTGGATGTCCCAGAGAGAGGGGGGACTAGCTGAAGGCCCTAGATAAACAGCCACAGTTCAGGAGGATGGGATAAGGGGAGAGAGAAAACAAAGAAAGTTAGTCATGTAGCTGTACAGTGCGTGACGGGGGGGCGGGCAGCTGCTATGGACCAAATAATTAACACCTCTCTGGGGCAGCTAGTATCCTGCCCCCGCCCTAAGCCTCCCCCCATCCCCCGCTCCGACCGCAACACACAGCCGAAGCTCCGTCATCAAAACCTGGTGCGGGGGGCGAGATTAGCCTGTAAGAGGAAATATAACCCGGGCACAGTCTCCTCTAACCCCACCACCTTCAGCAGCCACAGTCGTCCATACCCCCAGTTAAAGCCAGGGCAAGCCCAAGACTAGCTCCCGCTAGCTTTACTGGGGCTAATAGGGAGAGATGTGGTGAACCAATCCCGGGTCGGTTGCCCCCCCTCTGCCCCCCAAAGGGGGTGGCCTGACTTCCTTTGGACACCCACGGCTTTGAAGAGCAAAACAACTGGCAGAGAGAGGAAGGCAACCGCAGCGTCCCCCAGGGGGGAGGGGAGAACACGGGAAAGCAAATAGAGCCAGTCTCATCCTCCTCCCCAGCTTTCCGCCCAGGGAATTGCGCCCATGCCACTTACTTTGTTCCCAGCTCACTTCCTGACTGCACAGCTTCTGCAGCTGCTGGCTGGTGCTTCCTAGCTCTGCCGCTGCTGCTGCAATTTCCGCTTCTCCCAGGCTCCCATTTCCTGTTCTTTCATCACACGTCAGGAGGTGGGATATGGCTGCACAAGCTTCAGGGCTGATGGGGCCCCGAGCGGCGCTACCCGAGTCCCCCCGTCTGCTTATCCCCGCCGCTTCCCAGATCCCTTTGTCTACGCAAGAATCGTTGCTTCTGGGATCGGAGCTGCTCCCTAGACCACACTCCGGGAAACCGACCATCTCCACTGCGCTTCGCACGTCTCACTCTCTCTGCCCTCCGGCAGCTTTCCAGAGCCCATTATTCATGCATCCTAAGCAGTTCTCTGGTGGCGGGCCTTCCTTCTGCTGCTCTGTGGAGTTTATTTCAACAAGTCAGACTTGTCAAACTGGGATAACCTGAATGAGCCACATGAAAGTACTAGTCTCGAAGGATTGCAAATTCCGGGAGAGCGCTTAGATACATACTGTGGCAATAGGGGGACCCACAGAAAACACTAATATCGAGACGCCTTTTAAACGGCTATAAAATAAGCAAAAAGTGGGGACTTTCTTGCCAAAGGATAAAACGTGATAGCTCTACAGAGTATCGCCCCCACCCCATTGCAACAATATTGGTTAGCGTGAATTTAACCGTACAAATGACAAGGAAATAAAAATGTTACCGTGAGGCAGGACTGTTATAATTTGAAGAAGGGACATTAAATATGGATAATCTAAATGTCTCATTAAAAACTTTATTCCAATTTTAAAATTAGCTTTATAGAGGACCCAGACTGGAAAATGTTTTTGGTGTTTGCGTTGTTGTTTCTTCCCTGGAGGGGCAGTAGGTACCTTAGTACTTTCAAACGTCAGATCATGTCCTTCCTGATTTTGTGGAAGGTCGTGGTGGAAGGCCCTGGTATATATGGTGTGTTTTTTCATGTCTTTAATAAAGATTCAGTAAGCACTTTAATCAAAATCCCCTCTTCCCTCGCCCTTTCACCACAGATCAATTGAGCGTTTGAATTAAACAAATGCTACTGGTTTAAAGTCTGAGTACAAATTGCTCAACCTCAATTAATAAGGTGGTTTTACTTGCCTGATGTGTTTACGTATCATGCTAGTTCTCTAGTTGTCCATAGTCTTAGAAAAAACAGGAGGCAGATAGAAATTCAGTTCCTAATGTAAAACACATCCCTCATGCTGAATAATAAAGAGGAAAGAGAAAAGTCTCTCTTTTCAAATGAACTAGACTTGTAAATCTGGGTGCCACATGAATCAGACAATACAATATTTGAAAATGAATTTCAATTACATGGGTTGTAAAAAAGGGTTATTTGAAGTGCTTTCCATGGACCTTAAAACAAAATTTAAGTTGTATTACTATAAAACAGTCTCAATTTCCACAAAGGTACACCACCAGCAGTCTTTTACACTACAGTTGTCAGACCTCCAGCAGCCATTGTAGTAGGTTAATCTAGGTCCAGGCTGCACTTTCCCCAGGGGAAGCAGCTGTTATGGTAATCCAAGTTTATTTTGTCTCATAAATTCATTAGTGGTTTTAAACAGGGATCTCTGATCATACAACTTAAAGACTAATACATTTCTATAGCCTACAGGCCCAGGAGTGGTAGAAAATGCTTGTCACCCTTCTTTCAAAGGGCTTTTATTTATAAACTAGTGGAAGGTAAGAAGGGAGATAAGATTGAATGGGGGTAAACTATGTTTTCTGTATGAGAGATTGTTCCTGCTCTTAAAATTGCCAAGAAATTACTTCTTTAAAGTTTTCTCAGTTGCCTGCTATCATTTTTCTTAAATCAACTAATGAAGTGCTCACTTCTTGGTGATATGCACAAACTTTTCAATTTTACTACAGCTACTGTAGCCAAAGCATCTGGAATACACTTGGCACGTTGCATAATGACATATACAAAACTTTTAAATATATAATCTATTTTACTTAAAATTCAGGCTCAGATTTATCTACTCTAACACTTCAAGAAGTGTTCCTACATAAAATTAAGAATGGCATGTTGCTGCTATGTTTTTCTTTGGTGGTACAGAGAGGTGGTCAAACTTTAAATTAAAATTATATTAAAGATTTGTTAAAAAGTTAATACAACAACAAAAAAAATCAGTAGCATTATCACTTTTCTATTTGTCCTTCTACTCAATCTCCCTACCAATTCACAACTGTTCCCCGTTTTAGATGAACTAGCATCTGTCATTTTGAATACCCCATGTGAAAATGTTCCCACAACATTCTATGGGAGACTAATTCCCCAGTATTAATTCCCCACTTTCCAGATGCTCTAATAGAAATTAACTATGGCCAGCTTCCCTCATTTCAGTGCTGTAAAAATCTTTACAGCTTTAGGACAGCACACTTTTCAACTGGAGGCCAGGTAAAGAAAGGGAGAGTTTTTTTTTTTTTTAGTTTCATCTCTTGCTAGTGAGAAAATTATTCTCCACAATTAGAAATGTATCCAGGCTGACCTAGAAAATGAAAGCTCATTTATGCAAGGAAAGACAATCACATAACACTTCAGTTTACATTTTAAAACATCACTCACACGATTTTTCCATTTCTCATATCACATTGAACATGCAGCTGTTGCCTTGGAGGACAAGTTGAAACATCTCATCACTGAAAAATGAACTATAGAAGCTTACCTTTCATCTACACACAAGCTGCACTGATTTGAAAACCAGTTTAAACGGGTGCAAGTCCCAGTGTGGTTCTCTTAGAGTGGCTTAGCTTATGCTTGTACCACTGCAATATGTATTTTCCTCTAAATATTCAGATATTCAAAATTCAGAATATGAGAATAATATATTAATATAGGCAGTTTGTTCTTATAGCTTTCTAATGGCCAGAAATCTTTAAAGTTACTCAAACTAATGAAAAGAACAGGCCTTTTTCCATTTTCCTTTATGCAAAATAAGACATTGAGTGTTTAATTTACTCAGAGTGGAAAGTGGAAGGATACACCTTAAACATTATTGAATTACTTTCCAGATATCAGTTGAAACAATAAAATTAGAGCTGTCAAGTGATTAAAAAAATTAATCATGATTACACGATTAAAAATAGAATACCATTTATTTAAATATTTTTGGATGTTTTTTACATTTTAAAATATATTGTATGCTGGGGTGTAATTGAAATCAAAGTGTACAGTACTCACTTTATATTTTTATTACAAATATTTGTGCAGTAAAAAAATAGTATTTTTCACTTCATCTCATACAAGTACTGTAGTGCAATCTCTAGCATGAAAGTTGAATTTACAAATGTATGTACAAAAAAATAACTGCATTCAAAAATAAAACAATGTAAAACTTTAGAGCCTACAAGTCCACTCAGTCCTACTTCTTATTCAGTCACTCAGACAAACAAATTTGTTTACATTTGCAGGAGATAATGCTGACCGCTTCTTGTTTATGTCATCTGAAAGTGAGAACAGACGTTTGCATGGCACTGTTGTAACCGGCCTCGCAAGATATTTATGTGCCAGATGCGCTGAAGATTCATATATCCCTTCATCTTCAACCACCATTCCAGAAGACATTCATCCATGTTGATGATGGGTTCTGCTCGATAATGATCCAAAACCATGCAGACTGACGCATGTTCACTTTCATCATTTGAGTCAGATGCCACTAGCAGCAGGTTGATTTTCTTTTTTGGTGGTTCAGGTTCTGTAGTTTTGGCATTGAAGTGTTGCTCTTTTAAGCCTTTTGAAAGCATGCTCCACATCTCACCCCTCTCGGATTTTGGAAGGCACTTCAGATTCTTAAATCTTGGGTCGAGTGCTGTAGCTATCTTTAGAAACCTCATATTGGTACCTTCTTTGCGTTTTGTCAAATCTGCAGTGAAAGTGTTCTTAAAATGAACATGTGCTGGGCCATCATCTGAGACTGCTATAATATGAAATACATGGCAGAATGTGGGTAAAACAGAGCAGGAGACATACTATTCTCTGACAAAGAGTTCAGTCACAAATTTAATTAATGCATTATTTTTTTAACAAGCGTCATCAGCATGGAAACATGTCTTTTGGAATGGTGGCCGAAGCATGAAGGGGTATACGAATGTTTAGCATATCTGACACGTAAATACCTTGCAATACCAGCTACAAAAGTGCCATGTGAACACCTGTTCTCACTTTCAGGGGACACTGTAAATAAGAAGCGGGCAGCATTATCTCCCGTAAATGTCAACAAACTTGTCTGTCTTAGCGATTGGCAGAATAAGAAGTAGGACTGAATGGACTTGTAGGCTCTAAAGTTTTACACTGTTTTGTTTTTGAGTGCAGTTATGTAACAAAAAAAATCTACATTTGTAAGATACACTTTCACAAACAGATTCCATTACAGTACTCGTATGAGGTGAATTGAAAAATATAATTTCTTTTATCATTTTTACAGTGCAAATATTTGTAATAAAAATATAAAGTGAGCATTGTATATCTTGTATTCTGTGTTGTAACTGAAATCAATATATTTGAAAATGTACAAAAACATCCAAAAAATTTAAATTAATTTCAATTGGTATTCTATTGTTAACAGTGCAATTAAAACTGCCATTAATTGTGATTAATTATTTGAGTTAATCAAGTGAATTAGCTGCGATTAATCCACAGCTCTAAATAAAATCAAAATTAAATAAATTGAATAATATAACGGATCATTTGGGAGCTGGTGACAAATGCAAACTTTGACCTCCATCACAAATTTAAATTGAAGCCATATTGAACATCAGTTTCTGCTGAAAGAATCAGTCATGTCTTCATTTGAAGCGAGATCCACATAGCAGCAATCAATTGTTAAGATACTTTATTGACAACTCTCCAGCACTCATCACAAAAAATAGCTTCATTTTTGCATACGATTACATCTTAGTTTTTTCAATAGCGTTTTATTGGCAGTGGAAAATGCTTCAGAACTTTATTGAAAGAAAGCAATAAATAATACTGTGGTAAAAATAGTTCAAAGTACTTAGGCTGTAGATACTTCGTTACATAATCAGAAATACACAAAAGATTATTAGAAAAAACATGAAACAGTAACAATGAATTTCAGTTGTACAAATAAACTAAAGAGAAGAAACCAAACAAGGGGGGGGGGGAAAGAAAAAAAAGACATGCTATATATATTGTTGCATAATAAATAATGCACCATGACCTGAACAGATTTCTTACTGGCTTTTTAATGTGCCATTCAATGATACATTGTCTACGCAAAGCCTGAAATAGCTACAACCATCAAAAATTTTAAAAAATCTGGACAAATTTTTAGAACAAGTTTACAAACGAATGCAAAAAGATGACTTACATAGGAAAAATAAGGCCTTTATTAGAAGTTGCACTACTTTATTTATTCTTCAGCATACTGTGCCTTCATCTTTTACTATCTTTTTTTACATTAGACTGCAGTGCTTCATGATTGGTCCGCTAAGAATAGTTGCATCAGTGTCTTTCCACAAATGTTTTTAATCAAACGGATATGGGAGGAAAGCACTTTTTGTGGCCTGTGGATTACTAACAGGAGCTATTATGAAGTCCTTCCTTGGCTGAGAGAAAACATTTCTCAGTTTATGGCTTATGTTCAGTCATTGTAAAGACATGCTATACAAATACAGCAGACTGGAAGTTATGAAAGAGTTAACCAATTCTAAAACATGTTCCATAGTGTTATAGTGTTCCCCCGTTTTAAAAATGTACTAAAGCATTAAATGAAGACAAATTCACACTACCTGACAAATTTTCTTTGTGAAAAAGGTACAACTATCAACAGAAAAAAAAAATCTATTAGACCTGCTTACTAAAACGTTTATCTCAATGTTTATCTGAAAAAGGCTGGTTTATTTAATTTTTAGAACTAGCTAATATTTCCAAAAAAGAAAATATATACTGCTTGGTGTCATGATACTTTTACAAAGACAGTAAAATCCTTTTCACCTTCAGTTTCATTATTAAAAAACCCAATGATAATTACAATAACTGCATAATTTACAAAAGCCCTATATTGCTCATAGGGACATATACTTACAAGCATTACAGTACATTCAGTTGGAAAGACTAACAAATTAAGGATAAAATCAGCAAGGATTTGATTTAAAGACTGAATACAGATGGAAAAGGTAAGAAACTATATAAATGAAAAGTCACATAGGTTTACTTAAATATAAGAAACATTTAATTCTAAAATATTTTCTCTATGGTACTCATGAATTTATTTGCTAATTAAAAACTCTGTAATAAAATATCTCAAAGTGTCCTTTTAACAAGTATTAACAAATTAAAGATTCCACTGATTTCTAAAATATGGTCTTTGCGTTCAAAATGCTGCATATCACCGGTAGAAATAGTGTGGGTAAACTGCAAAATAAAAAAATAAATGTGTTACACGGTGTCTCAAGATAAAAAAAAAAAAAAAGCAAACATGCATTACATTACAAGTTTCTCAGTTAAACAGCTCATTGTTGTGGCATGTATTTAATAGATTACTACCATTTCATGAAGTATACAGTTCTATTTGGTCCCTATATATGTTTCAGTTGCAATATGAGACTTGAGGCCAGAGGTCAAATACCTTCAATTTCCAATAAGAGATTAACATTTTTTTTTCCTGGATGATCTTACTGTGTAAAATATATATTTAAAACAACAACAATGTTAAGGCAATTGGAGTTAAGAGCTTTAACATTGACAAAGAAATGTTTTTAAAGTATCTACTTGATTTATACAGGGATGGATCCTGCTCATTTACACTGACCTTCACCTGCAGTAGCTTCCTTTCTCAGTATTTTATACTACAGAGCTCTTTTAGAGTGCCTTTATATACTAAAGGCTACAGACTTTGAAGCCACAACTATACTAGGAAATTTATCTATTGCTATGAAAGCTTATCAGCACCAAGTCCCCTGGAGCGAACGTTGAAAGTAATTTCACTAGGAATACAGATGATAAAAATATTTTAAGCACCACTACAGAAACATGATTTTCGCTTGCAAGTGACAGACTTAAATCAGACAACCTCTGAATTTCTGTCTGTTCTTTAAGAGGCAACAGAGATCGATTTGAGATTTGTATCTGATGTAACCTAGTATGGGGGCTCCTTCCCACATTATTATAGGATCTTCTGAGGTACAGTTAAAGGGCATCTTCTGCACATCTACCTATTAAGGCTGTGAATTTGGAAAACTAGAGACTATGAAAAATGACACACTCTCCTATTTTGCATATTATATGAATATGTACTAAGGCATTTACATAAGTGTGTATTACATACATTATCTCCACCTGCTTCCCCATCTATACCCACCCATACCATGATTTGGCTCATTTTCAAGTTCCCCATGTCATAGCCCCACCACTCTGGTACCCTATGTGCCCTCTTCAAATCTTCCCCAACACCATGTGAAGTATTTGGAGCTACCTGTAATACTTTATGAATATTATATGTTCCATGTATTTCTTATTGTGTTTGATACAGGATTACATGGGGTTACCTGCATCTATGCAGGAAAGGAGACAAGAGCTTCAGGCAGCCCCATTTACTGTAACTTAAGGACAATGAAAGGTGTCTTTCACTTTAAAGACCATGATGAATTCAACAGTCTGGCATGGCACAGAATACGGAATGTCCACGCTTATAAAGGGGGGGAACCCCCAAAGTGGGAAAACTGGAACAAAACTATTTGTAGTTATGTTCCTGAAAAATGCTACTTTAAGAGAAACAATGTCAAACGAATCCAATTGCCCCCTAAGGATTAACGTAAATGGGGGGATGGGAGGTGTTAGGTTCCAGGGAAATTTTTTTTTGCCAGACAAAAGACTTTATAGACCCAGACCAGTTGGGAAAAGCAGAGTAGCAGAAGGGAGATATACTGGCCACTGGATAAGTAGTTTTCTGTTCCCCGAGTGACCAGAGCAGGGGCTGCTCCAGACTAATAGACCACCTGACTCCAATTAACCTGCTAGGAGTTAGTTAGTGAGGCAGTTAAGCACCTGACTCTAAGGCCCCTCTGATGCTATAAAAGGGCTCACTCCAGTCAAGCCAGGGGGAGCCAGAGGAGAGGAAGTGTGTGTGAGCAACTGGGAGCAAGAGATGTGCAAGAAGCTGAGAGTGAGTAGGCATACTGCTGGAGGACTGAGAAGTATAAGCGTTATCAAACATCAGGAAGAAGGTCCGGTGGTGAGGACAAAGAAGGTGTTGGGAGGAGGCCATGGGAAAGTAGCCCAGGGAGTTGTAGGTGTCATGCAACTGTACCAGGAGGCACTCTAAACAGCTGTAGTCCACAGAGCTCTGGGCTGGAACCCGGAGTAAAGGGCAGGCCCGGGTTCCCCCCATACCTCCCAACTCCTGATCAATCACAGGAGGAATTGACCTGGACTATAGCTTCTACCAGAGGGAAAAGTCTCTGGACTGTTTCCTGACCCATAGGGTGAATCTGTGAAGCGAGCAAATCCACCAGTAAGCGCAGGACCCACCAAGGTAGAGGAGGAACTTTGTCTCACACACACACACACACTCACACTCTCTCTCTCACACACTCTCTCTCTCTCTCTATATATATATATACACACACACACACACACACACACACACACACAGAGTAGAAGTTTTAAACAAACAATTTAATACTGTACACAGCAATGATTGTGAAGCTTGGTTGAGGTGGTGAAGTCAGAGGGTGGGATATTTCCCAGGGAATGCCTTACTGCTAAATGATGAACTAGCACTCAGCTGAGCTCTCCAGGGTTAACACATTGATGTTAATGTAGCCTCACAATCTACAAGGCAGCAGGAATGGAGGGAGGAGAGACAGCATGGCAGACACAGACAGAGACACACAGTGTGTGTGTGTGTGTGTGTGTGGGGGGGGTGTGTGTGTGTGTGTGTGTGAGAGACGCATTGACCCTTTAAGTTCGCTGACCCTACTCTCAGTACATTGCCTTTTTAAGTAGGCTAGCAAGTTGAGACAGCAGTTGCTGCCAGCAAGATCCCTCCCTGAGCCCTGTTGTGTCCCGTTTGCCCCTGCTGCTCTGTCGAAATGGAATAAAGTAGCGGGGGGGCGGGGGAAGGAGCAGAGGAAGGAGGACACCCTGACATTAGCACCCCTCTCCTCACCGCCTCTGCACAGCAAGCAGGAGCAGCACACAGCAGTGGAGGGGAGGGACAGCTGAACTGCCCGGCAATTGATAGCTTGCTAGGCAGCTGCTGCACCGGGAACTTAGGGGAGCTGATCGGGGGGGGGCGGGCGCGCTGCTGGTCCACCCTTGTTCCAAGCCCCCACCAGTTAGCTCCAATGGGCTGCTCTTTCTACAAGCAGTGGACAAATCAGATGGCTGCCAAACAACATGATAAGGGAGCATTGTGCAACTTTAAACAAGCATGTTCTCTAACTGATCAGCAACGAAACAACAAATGTTAACCAGGATGACTTTAAGTGAGGAGTTAATGTTGGTTGTTGCCCGCCAGGGCTGCCTCGGGCACAGGTAGCCCTATGAGGATCCCCTGCTGCTCCCTGGAGTCGGATCTCTGGCTGGGCTAGGGGGTCTGGCCACAGCGGTACCATTGTGTATTTCCGGGGCGGACATGTGGACTAACACAGGTCCTTTCCCTGAAGCCCCCTTGTCCTGCAATGCCAACGGGCCCTTCAGCTTCAGCTGCTTTTTGGGCACTGGGGAAGGGGAATGGTGACAGGCGGGTTGTGGTGCGTTACGCGCTGACGCCAAAGTGTTAGGCATGGAGTCTGACTGGGAGAGCTCCAAAGCAAGACAAAGCGCATCCTCCACGAGGACGGCCCTCAGATGGATATCCCACTCCCTTTGAGTTTCAGGACGAAAGTTCTTGCAGATCCTGCACTTGTCTTTTCTGTGTGTTTCCCCCCGACATTTCAAACTGCTATTGTGGGAGTCACTAATGGGCATCGGACGGGTACACGATGAACATGGCTTAAAGCCTGGGGAATGGGCCCTGCGGCGAAGTCCCAGCCGGGACTCTAACTACTAAAACTACTGAATGCTTAATTTAATGGTCAAACTAAGTACCTAAAAACTAACTACAAAGGAGACAGAACAATGGGCTGAAAAAACGGCTAAAGCTCTTGCAATGCAGCCAAGACACTCCAACCAACCATCACGGGTGGTAAGAAGAAACAGAGGGCATAGTGTTGCCGGCACCTGATATACCGATGCATAAGCACGGCACTCAAGGGGGCTCTGCAGCCAACCCTACAAATACCGGTAAGGCAAAAGTCTCTGACGAGTGTGCACAAGGGCGAGCATGCTCCTAGAATGGAATCGAGATGAGCAAGCACTCAAAGAAGAATGTTGTTTATGGGGGAGGAGGTGCCATAAAGGCTCCTAATTCCCCTACCTGCCTGGCAGATGTGATGTCATGAGGAAAGCCACTTTCATTGAAAGGTGGAGTAGTGAACAGATCACTAGTGGTTCAAATGGGGGTCCAATAAGGCCCTGTAACACTAGATTGAGGTCCCAGGATGGAATATGGGCTCGTATTTCTGAGTAAATGTTATGAAGGCCCTTGAGAAAATGCTTGGTGGGGTGAGCGAAGATCGACAACTCATCCACCTTGGGGTGGAATGCTGTGATGGCTGTGAGGTGTACTCTGATCGACCTCATGGAGAGGCCGATTTCTTAAGTTCCAATATATAGTCCAGTACCAGTGGTAGAAGAGAGGAAACCGCCATGATTTATGCATTTTGGCACCATGTATTGAATCGCCTCCATTTGTGGAAGTATGTATGTTGTATAGTTGGTTTACGACTCTTTAAAAGAATGTCCCTTACTTCCTCTGAACAGGTCATTTTGATTTCTCAGAACCATGGAGTAGCCACTCCTTGAGGTGGAATCTTGCCAGGTTTGGGTGGAGGGCCTGGCCCGCATCCTGAGAGAGGAGATGAGGCAGAAGAGGAAGTGTGTGTGATGGGCACCCAGCCATCTTTAGGAGGCAAGGAAACCACATTTGTCAGCCACGTGGGGGCTTTCAAGAGGACTCATGTCCTGATCTTGTGTATGACCCAGGATATAAGAGGGGTTGGAGGAAAGGCATATATTAGGGGTGCATCCCATTTGATGAGAAAAGCATTGCTCAGGGAGTGGGATCCCAATCCTGCTCTGGAGCAGAAGTGTAGGCACTTGGCGTTTTGGGTTGTCACAATAAGGTCTATAGTTGGGAACTCGCTATTTGAATATAGTCTGTAGTACTCCAGGTTAGTTTCCCACTCGTGGTCCTGGGAAAATTTTCTGCTTAGTGCATCTGCTGTGGTGTTGGCATCTTGGGAGGTAGGAAGCTGAGATGTTGATGTTGTGACTGATGCACCAATTCCATAATAGCATGGCTTCTGTGCACAGGGATCGTGACCGTGCCTCTCCCCCCACCTGTCAGTTTATATAAAACAGGCAAGCAAAGTTGTCTATGAGGATCTTTATAGTTCTGTCTTTGATCACAGGTAGGAAATGGGAACATGCATTGTGAACTGTTTATGCTGGCTGTTTGTTTATAGAGTCAACGGGAGAGGGCTCGGGGGTCGATTTATCACATCAAGACTAGACGCAATAAATTGATCCCTGGTGGATCGATTGCTACCCACTGATCTGGCGGATAAGCCTTACTTAAATTTTCCCATTACCTCTTTTTTCCCTGAAACTAGAGCAACAGTACTCTGCCCACTTTGAATGAAAACTATTCACTTGACCCTCTCAAATCAGATTTCACACTCTCGGTGTTTGAGATGTCATAATCCAGCTAGGACTACCAGCTGACCCTGTAAAGTCCTTGAGGAAAATCAAAGTAGATAAGGCCTAAATTCCTAATGTAAAGATGACCAAAAATCCAACACTTTTTGCAGAAAAATCCTTTCATGCCTTTTTAAAAATATATAATAAAGGAACAAAAAAAGAAAAAGACCAATTATTTTCCTTTGCAAATTAACTTTAAAATTAGAATTATATTATGTAAAGGTTGACAGCCTTAGCTATAAGGAACCACCTTAAAATTCTCAATTAGGTTTTTTTTTTGTTTGTTTGTTTTTTTAACACATTTAGATATTAATAGTTTTTGGATTTGGTTTAAACTTTAAAATTTATATTCTACAAAGTGGCCTATTTTACTGCTATACCTATCCTTTTTACTCACCAACAGACGCCTTTAACAGGAGTAAGTCCTTACTGTAGTGGAATCCAGCCTTTGTGTTCCTGATACATTGCCTGTTTCAACAATCATAGAAGGAAGACATGCAGAACACAGCATGCAGTTAGTCTTCAAAAAAAAAAAAAAAAAATCACACAGCAATGTGATTACAGCTATTGTACACGCTCAACTAAGGTTACAATAAATTAGAAAAGCAGAATTTAAAACACCTTTAAGTTCATCTATTTACTAGTTCCAGTTTCAATGCTTAGCTTGACAAAAAATTCCTAATAAAACAATACTCATGCAAACTAGGGCACTATAAGTGGCAGAAGTGAATCATCGTATCGAGAAGTACAACTATTAATATTCTGCTTTACAAGATTTCTCTCAGTTTTTGACCGCACAGAAGAAAACTTGAATTTTTAGAATGTGAATGTTTAATATTTTACATTTAAATCAAGTTAAACATTATATGGTGCAAAGAACTTCTGGACTGGATATTTTACACTAGTGAGTAATATTTAAAATTTTAAGCATCCCACTAATATTCTTAATATTTATGTGTAATATATCAGGGTTCTTCTTAAACTTCATGTATTTAGTTAAAGTGTTCAAACAAAATAGGCACACTACCAAAGACCTTTGGTCCAAATTTGACCAAAGGAAGTTCTCAAATTGTAATTGCCTGGTACATTCCATCACCAATAAAATTTTCCATTTGGCAAGCACTGATTTTTATCTGTGCTTTGTAAAACCAAAAATTAAAGAGAGAGCTTACTCATATGCTACCAAAAATTATATTTGTAATGTAGATACGATTACCTTTATATATCTCGCCAAATTCTGCTCTCAAGCACATACACATGGCTTTTAATAAAGTCCACACCCGTGGTAAAACTGTATTGTAACTTAATTTATCTTAAAAATACATTCAATAGTTAAGTGATTTACAAAGTAAAAAGAAAACTGTGCCTTTTACTACTACATTGTCCTGTATAAAAATAACCTCAAAGATTTTTCTGCCCCCCCCCCCCTTTTTTTAGATGAAATTTCCTACTTTTATTTTTGTTTTCCAGTAATTCTTATCAATGGACATTACTGCACTACCTTACATCTAGGCTTTACTTGTGCTCTTATCAATACTAATTAGAAATGTACAGCTATTGCCCCCTTTTCACAAGGTAAGAAAATATCAGTAAAATAGTTAGTGGAATGTCATCTTATTTCCATATTCAGAGATATGGAAAAAGTATATCTTAGCTAAAAAGACCTTCTAGTCTTTTCCTAGAGAAAAAAAAAACCCTGAAAAGGAACCACATATCTGCTAGAAAGCTCACACAAGTTACTACAAAAATAAACCTACATTTGAAATAAAAAGTTTTACACATATAAACATGCACAAGGCAGATGCTTTTATGCAGATTAAAATTAAAAGACTCTGGCTACTTAATTCACTTACAACCTCAAGCAAAAAAGTTAATGCTTAAAAATAGCAAAGTAGTTTTTGTACCATCAATTTGCATCTTCTTTGGCTGCATAGAAGGTGAAGACATTGAGGAGGTAACTCTGAAGTTTGCAGGAAGAGTCTCTGCAGATCCAGCAGCTAAGCCTCTTATGTCCTTTGGTCTAAACTTCTTTCTCCACGAAGGTGCTCGTCTAAAGCTTTTATCATCATCCTGTCAGATTGATCAGCATCATTAGTAATTCTAAAAACAGGATTATTTACTATAAATTAAAATTAGAGCAGGATCAATATCTTTTCCCACAACTCCAAGCGTCTATACGAGTCAAGGTGCTTAATATTTCTTGGAAAAAAAGATCTGGCTGCCTATCTTTAATTTAACTGCACATTAGTTTATATTTGTGATTTAGGATTTAAGACAATTCACAAATGCCATATAATCTAGTAGTGAGAAGTAAATGGAAGGGTTATAAGAGAAGACAAGAGAACACATATTTCGGGAACATTAACAACCAGGTATAAATTACTTTAAATAATCTCTTTGGCCTCTTAAATTCCACTTTTGCTGGAATATCTATATTGAAATATAGCAACAGGGCACAAAAGAATAGAGGAAAGGACTGACTAGTGAACGATAAACAGTACAAAACCACAATAGTACTACAGTACCTCCCTAATTTATGCATTGTTTCATTTTTAAGTGATTTGAAACCTTTTAATAGGGCTATGTGGAATAGAATGTATCCTCAAATTGAACTATTTCCTCCCCTCCCCCGACTCCCTAGTAGTGCATCTACAGCTTAAAAAATTGTGTTTTTTAATTCACAAGAATGACACTGGACCTACTAACCAAGACAGCTGGTGCCCTGCCTGTGAAATACAAGATTTTTTTCTACTGGATTTTGTATGTTTATGTGCATATATATCCATGGATTGTTTATATTTATTATCACAACCCACTACAACTGATCTGGTTAAACATTTTGAATGTCAGTTTTTAATCTCAATTTGTTTTGGATTTAGAATTAAAATGGATGCAAATATCGATTCCTAAAGCAAGACCCCCATAATTTGCTCTGGCCCTTGTGCTGCATAGAAAGGCTGGAGTGGCATAAAAGTGCCCTAAAAGCTCCTTTTTATATTGTGGGAAGATTTTCTGGTGCAATCACCATGGAAGACAGCGGTAAAGGTGCTTTCCAATGAGCCCCCTTGCAAGCCGTAGTTTAGAGGGTAAGCTGAGGGTAGAAGAGGCATGTCAGGGTGGGGCAGCAACACAAAGCAAGGCAGAGATTCCAACTAGGCAGCGATGCAGCCTATAGTGCAGCTTGGGGAGGCAAATTAGACAGACACCCCCTCGCCCCTTGTGTTGTCTAAATTATGGTAGGGACCCTGATCCAGTACTGCTCCAGAGAGCACAAGGGTGTCTTATGGCCACCGTAAATACCTCTTCCACCTCTTAAGTACATCTACATTACAGACTCCTTTCGATGGTATGTAGAGTACATATCTGCATAGCCCCCCAGCACAGGTATAAACAGTAGTGTAGCTGGTGTGGCATAGCTTAGGCTAAGTCTACACTGGGGGGAGACTGATTTAAGATACGCAAATTCAGCTACGTGAATATGTAGCTGAATTCGACGTATCCAAGCCGACTTACCCCGCTGTGAGGACGGCGGCAAATCGACCGCCGTGGCTCCCCCGTCTACGGTGCTTACTCCTACCTGCGCTGGTGGAGTACGTGCATTGATTCGGGGATCGATTGTTGTGTCCCGACGCGATAATTCGATCCCCGAGAGATCGATTTCTACCCGCCGATCCAGGCGGATAGTGAAGACAAGCCCTTAGGCAACCAGAGTAAAGACGTGCCTGAAGGGTGTGGGTATACATGTACATACCCTACATGCTTTCTACTCAACCACGCCAAACCTTCCCATCTACACTGCTATTTTTAATATTGTAGTGTCCTGCTGCGGGAGTCTTTGCCCTCTACAGGAAGAGACTCCCCCAGCTGGGAGAAGGCTCTGGCAGGAAGAGGCAGATGGGAAAGGCTTATTTTTTTTCCTGCTGCCTCCCATGGCCAAGTCTGTCTTTGGCACAGAAAAGACTCCAGAAGCTCCCCATTTTTGGAACCTTTCCCCACAACAGAGAAAGGCTCTAGCAGGGGAGAGGCAAGGGGGAAAGCCCTTCTGTCTGCCCTTTGCCAGAGCCTTTCACAGACTTGTAGCTACACATCACAGCATGGACGCAGCCTGGTTTTGGCTGCGCCATGCAGCTACATGTACAAAGCCTTAGAGTTGCACCACAAAATCTCAAAAAATTAATTCTTCAATTTCCTAATATGTATTTGGAATTTACTTTAAATATGTCTTCTAAGTAGTAGGAGGAAGAAATAAATATTTACGTGAAGCTTTCATTAAGAATAATCCCAGCCTGCCTGAAAGATTAAAAACAGATCACTAGGCTATTAGTGACATATTAGTGACATGTCTCTGGTAGGACATTCTGCACAAATACTATACAATATATTACTATGCAAGTTTGAATTTGGCTGGGAAACTAGGGTTTAAGCTCACTGCTTTCAAAAAGTACCATATAGCTTTAATAACTGCAAATGGAAAGATACTAGGTCTTAACTCTCTTCTGAAAAATGGGCACCTCCAGCGCCAATCCCCCTAGCACTATGTAGAGGCATCAGTTAAATACTGAAACAGAGTAAGTGCCACTTATTGAACTGCCATTACCACTACTACAACACTTGGGAGGCTTTCCACTTGGGAGGACAGATACTATCCTACATAAGAGATCTCACAAAAGCACTGCCTTATAGCATGGCTTGTAGCCCATGCTATAAAGTGCATTTGCTAACTGAAAAGGGAACAGCTTAAAAACATTTCTTGGAAAAAAAGATCCAATCTATTTAGATAACTGGGCACTAAAAGGAGGGGAAAAACAAACAACAGCTGATTGGGTGGACTTGTGAAAAAGGAGTGGCATGGGATACAGCCTTCAGAAGAAGAAAAAGTTCTGCTTTAAATTGTTCTTTGTAAAGAAGGCAGACAGTGAGAGTGGGTGAAGTTGGAACTATCCACGCCTGTAAAAAAAATGGCAAGTCATAAGCTACCTAAAATGCTGTGCTGTGGAAAAAAGCAGTTCATGTAACACAGAATGATGCTGAACTATTTAGATGAAAATCAAATGGGTCCCACTTGCTAAAAACAGCACTAGAAAAGAATACTAGAAACCAAAGGGAGCAATAATAGATGTAGCTTTCCTGGGACTAGCTCTCTCACTGAAGCAAGTAACTTTTTCCTTCTACCTCTGAGGTTATGCATGGCCTCGGGAGGGCATTCTGATGATTTTCATGAATCTCTGCATTGAAAGTCATCAGATTAACATCCTATTTCTCTTGATAAGAGTGCTAAATAAACATTGTTACATATGTTCTGGGGAAATCCACTTTCTCGGAGATGTTTCAAATATTCATAAAACCAGTTTGTAAGTGCTGTCATGGGACAGTAAGTTCCATCATAAAAGTATACTTGTTCTTTCTTCACCTCAGCAGGTAACAAATCTGCAGTCTGCCTATGGTGCACTTTGCACTGCACATCTGGCTACATCAGCAGCACAGAAGTTCAAATGAACACATGCTCTTGAATATTTAATCCCTCACTGATGCCACTTGAAGAATAAAACTTAAATTTGTCTTTCATCTTATCGCTACTGTTTTTATTTTCTTTTTCAACTTCCATAATGTTACAGTATCACTTCTAACTTTTCATTTAACAACTGTGACCTTCTACTCTGTCCATGTTTTATAAGCACCTGAAAATACAGGTGTGCGCTAAACATCACTTCTGAATACAAATAACTACAGCATCATGATACAGTAAGATTTACTAACCCACTTGAGTATTAAGCAGCAATGATAAACACACTTTTTTCACCTAAAAAAGGCAACAGAGAGTCCTGTGGCACCTTTAAGACTAACAGATGTATTGGAGCATAAGCTTTCGTGGGTGAATGCCCACTTCGTCAGATGTGTCGAATACATCTGTTAGTCTTAAAGGTGCCACAGGACACTCTGTTGCATTTTACAGATCCAGACTAACACGGCTACCCCTCTGATATTTTCACCTACATTACTTAAAAACTAAGATGTTCTTGCTTTAAAAATGCATTCAGATCATAAATTCAATAAGGATACAAAGTATACGAGAATTTGGTAATTTTATCTTGGTTTACATTTTACAAGTTATAAAGCCAACAGCCTACTAGTAGTGTGCTCAAGAGAGACCCAGAATTAGAATAGAAGGAGTGCTGCAGATTAAGGCTAGGTACACTGGCCAAAATACATGCTTACACACATCTATATATACTATGTCTTATTAAATGAGTGTCAGTAGTCCCTCACTTACTTATATTTTAGGAAGAGAGATGGATTCAGACAAAAAGGCATTCTCTGGCACTGACTATGGTTAAAGTTACAGGCAAGACAAATTTGCTGAGCACCTCACACTTTGAAGTTCAGAATAATTCTGTCTAAATATGAGCCAAATATATACAAAATACATACAGTAACTCACAAAGATAAGAAAATTCAAGTTAAGGCTTCCACTTTTTAAAAACCATTCTCTGTATAGTAATAGTTTAAAGAGACTATCCAATCCAAATGCCTTCATTTTAATAGGTTGATCAGAGATCAGGCTTCTTCTTAATGCAAATTCAAACAGACCAATAAATCAAAACTCACCTCTTCAAATCTCCTGTCAGTACCCATAACAAGAAGGTTATTAAATTCTCTCTCCAAAACAGCACGAGCCTAAATTAAAAATAAAGGCATTAAAGTGAATCTTGAAAAGCCAACAAACCACAAGCACCTATAGCACATTTAAAAAACTATTCCTATGTACACATTATAAAATGAATATATGGTAACACTATTATCACAGTATTGTGCAATATGGCATTAATTTAGTACTTGCTAAGTTGTAATTACACATTTAAGGGGGGATTTCCGTGCAGTCAATCTTATATCTGTGTCATGAAAATTCATATCACATCACATGCAAAATTAATGACTGCACAGTGAAAAGAGTGCTTTTTCTTTGCATTTATAGAGCACCTAGCACACCGTGGGTATTACAAGAGACAAATAAGTGATAATAAAGGATAGGCCAATTTATAGGAGAAGATGTGCTGTGAGAAAACAAACCTGTTTTATACAAATAAATTAATTAGATCACATGGTAGAAATTATGGAAAATTTTAAGTTTTATTGTGATATGTTTCCAAATCTATGGTAGAAGACACAGTATAGATAACATTCGATTTTTAAAATTTCTACAGTTGACTAAAACGATTACTTGCTTACATAAAATTAGATTGTATGACAATATGGTTTATTAAAATGGCTAGGGAAAAAAAAATCAGCAGACATGAATTTATTACAGTTATTACCTGTGTGTTCTGAGTAGGTATTTGTAATAATAAAGCTAATGCATTGAAATCAAAAGTTTCCTCTAAGGCCACAAGTGCACCATGAACTCCACTTTCTATAAGGTTATTTGCATATTCTTTAAGACCGATTGACAGTACCCAGCGAATCATTCTGTCATTGCTCCATACAAGAACATCTAAAGAAGAAAAACAAATATGCTATATAAAACTGCATAACAAAATGTCTATACAAATAACTACAAGTCTTGTTTCTTCTATATTACATTGGCATAAGGTTCAGTTGCGTCACTTAGGCACAGGCCACAGCAAGGGGTGATATGGAGCCAACCAGTCTCTGGGAGAGTTCAGAGGGAGAAATCTGCTTGAAATAAGTATCAAATATTTGGGTTATTTAATTTGATATTCAATTCATTTTATGCGGTCTCTACATTTTCAATATGCAGCAGATGTTTTTATTGACAACACAGAATTCCTTTCTGTGCCCCACAGAGCAAAGGGAGACAGTGCTCATTGCCACACCTCTTCATTTACTGCAGTTTACGCTGTCCTGCTTTATGGGTGGGTGTGGAGAAGTGGGGGATATAGCCCACCCTCCTCCCTGCCTGTGAGGAAATATGGTTGGAGCAGTCCTTGTGCTCCTCAGACTTCATGGACTGCACCTTTTCACCTGGCACTTATGTGGGTGGAGAAACTCTTTCCATCCCACAAACCCCTTTAACGGTTAGACATTCCTATCCTTGGAGAGCAAGGGCAATTCTATATTGATAGGTTATTTCAGTTCTTTAAAAACAGTGATTTTCCCTATAGCTTACTACTGCATTTGATCTTCCTTCTTCCTTGGGAATGCAGGAGGTAAGGTGTGGGCTTGAATTCCTACTCCTGCTTTCCCACTACCTCCATCCCCTCTTCAGTATTCACAAATTAACTGGATGTTTTTCATTAAAACAAAAACAAAAAAATCCACAGTAACAAAATGGTTAATATTTGCAAACTATCAGATAATTGTAGGCTTCAGAGTTACTGAAAAAATGGGGACAACTGTCATCTCAGAGATGTTTTCTGAAATAAAACAGTTTCTTTAGTTCACACTTGGAAAATTTTCTTCAGAACAATAAGGGTTAGAAACAAAATTAAATGAAAGCTAATTTCACAGCGCAATTGTTCTACAGTGGGTTCTATGGCATATTCTGTAGCTACAGAATTGTAGACTACAGAGGGCCCTACTAATAGGTCGCTTCCATATGGCATTTCTACGACGCCATGAAATAATACTTTCCAATTTAAAGTAATTGACTTAAATTTTAAAGTAATGCAATTTTGAGGCATCTTACTGGGAAGACTTTAAAATCTAAAGTGAAGCCAAGACAGAAATAGTTAACCTTTTATTTCATTCTGGCTTTCTTCTCTTCTTCTTTCAAGTTCTTTTCGGTCATAATTTAATTTTCGCAAACACATAATACCACACTGGAAACTGTTTCTGTTGGGAAAAGAAAAACATATTTAGGGATAAGCTAGAACACTTAATCAAGAGTATGATGAATACTGCTTTAAGTCTATTTACCTATGAAAACTGTCAACCATTTTAAGTTGTCCACGGAGATCTTTCTTAGTCAAGTGATCTAGCATTCTAGCATCAACAAGACATTCCATGAAGTAGCTGCGGTATTGAGGGAGCCCCAAACTGGGGAGCCACTCATTGCCAATCCACTCATGGTTCATATCACCGTATGCTAGAGTCTGTTTTTAAAAAAAAAAATAAGAATTAAGTGTGATTTACTCATATCAAAAGCAAAGAAACACTAAACAATGTCTTTCCCTAAACTTCACATTAGTATATAGTATTTTTAAAAGTTGCCTTGCCTTCCATTTTTTAACTGGTACTTTTTAGTTTGGAAAAAATACACTATGAAAGTTTTGAGTTGAAGTTTGCTACTTTACATTTAATCTTTTCATTGGAAAAGGATGCTTATTTAAAAAAGGGAATATAAAAACGTTCAGAATAAGTAAAATTTCCATTAATTTTTGTATCAAATTTTGATGACTTTTTGCATGTTCCTCAAATTCCGTTTGACACCATAAAATATAACAACATAACTGATGAGATATTGAACACACCATGTCTCATGAAAAAAATTGAAATTTTTTTCTGAAGTGGTGTAATGTATTTTATTTTCCTGTACTCTCCCCATTCAGACAGCCAAATTCACTGCAGACTTTTGAATATTAACAGGAGTTTTGGGGAACTGATACTGGTGAAAAAAAACACAAAACATGAAACATCTTTTTCTGGGCTCATAGCTGTAACTGCTATTCCCTATTTTGAAGGCTCCTGGTCTTTGAATGACAAGCTCTGGGGGAGATTTTTAAAGCGCAGTTAGGTGTCTGACTCCAATTAAGCTTTGAGCTCAAATGACAGTTACTCTGCCAATGAACTAGTTGGAAAAGTAGTTTAAAGGGGTTTTAATAAAATGGCTACTAACTTTGCGTAACTGTCATTCTTCGAGATGTGTTGCTCATGTCAATTCCATGCTAGGGGTGCGCATACCATGTGCACAATTGCTGGAGATTTTTCCCTTTCTGGTAGCCATAAGGCCGGTTCTAGCATCTCTTGGAGCCCTGTGCACATGTACCGGTATAAGGGATGCCATTGGCTCTGTACTCCCTCATTTTCTTCTTGCCAGTAACTCTGACAGAGGGGTATGGAGGGCGGATCATGGAATGGACATGAACAACATATCTCAAAGAAACACAGGTACAGAAGGTTAGTAATAGTTTTTTCTTGAGTGCTTGCTTATGTCAATTCCATGCTAGGTGACTCACAAACAGTATCCCCAGAGGTGAGCTTGGAGTTTACAGTCATGCCGATTGCAACACTGCTCTCCTGAAACTGGCATCACGACAGGCCAGTTGGGTGATGGCATAGTGGGACAAGAAGGTATGAACCAACAACCATGTCACGGCCCTGCAGATGTCCTAGATTGGTAACTGCATGAGGAATGCTGCTGATGAAGCCTGGGCTCTTGTGGAATGAACTGTCATGATAGCTGGAGGCAGAATCTTTGCCTGCTCGTGGCAAGCCTGGATGCAGGTGATTATCTAGGATGAGATTCTTTGGGATGACACTGGTAGTCTTTTCATCTTGTCTGCCACAGTTACAAAAAGCTGCATAGACTTGCGGAAGGGCTTAGTCCTTTCAATATAGAAGGCCAGGGCCCAACTAATGTCTAATGTGTGTAGCCTCTGTTCCTGAGCAATGCTGTGAGGCTTCAGAAAGAAGACAGGCAGAAAAATGTTCTGCTTGATACAGACCTCTGTTAGGGAAGACCTGTGAGAGCAAGAAGACTGTTCCAAGCAACCGTCACTGGCAGGAAGAAGGAATGGAGAGGGTGCAGATCCGGCGGTGCCCCTTATACCAGTGCATGTGGGTGGGACTCTAGGGGACAGTAGGGCCAGCCCTACAGATACCACTAAGGGAAAAATCTCCAGCAACTGTGCACATGGCACACGTGCACGCCTAGGATAGAATTGACATGAGCAAGCACTCGAAGAAGAAATTATACTTTCCATAACAGGACTGTGCTGGAGGCCAGAGAGGAAACAAGAAGTTGTACAGCCCAAAGATAGTGGGTTAAAGAAGCTCTCCTCAGTTATTTTACTTTTTATCCTTTTTCTATATAATAATATATTATATTCACACACCCACCCACCCCTGGACAGACTCCATCTCATTAGTTGAGGCTACAAATGGGACTTACTACAGATCTGAGACTGAACAAATGTGCAAGCAGGACTATATTGGTGACACAAAAACACACTGTGCCTGGACATAGCATCTCTATGATAATAGAAGTTGGCCAGCGATCATGGTAATGGTGAGATTGTATTAGGGTCTTCCATAACCGGCAGATATTTTTCTTGAACCATTGGCCTGACACAGAGCCAGCATCTCCATAGCATTCTAGGCTTTAGATGCAATAAGGGAGTTATTTTGTATTAAATCAATTCTCTAACCATTTGGTCTGTTCTGCTGCTCAGTCCACAAAGTCATAGACCACAGTTTAAGAGAGAACAGTTTTCACATTAACTTGTTATAATGTCACAGAGGACAAACAGTTTAAGTAACAAACAATAAGCAGAACTTTTGAATATTCCTGTTATATTAAATAGACTTGGAAAGAGGAAAGAAAAACAATATATTTTATTTATAGACTTAGTCTTAACTTCTAAACAAAATATGGTTGTTTTTTTTTCAAATTTGTTCATGATGCATCAGCAAATTTTAAAATGAGTGAACTACAAAATATAGTCTGAGAATCACATTGCCAGTTTATAAGGTTAGTAATAATATCTACAAATTTAGATTATCAAAACATTCTTAAAGGAAAACAAAGATTAGCATTCATGCTCTAATTGCATTGTGTTGCTTTACATATACTGTATAATAAATTACATAAAATCTCCAACCTGAGCCCAGCTTCCCTCCTCATCTTCCTGATGTTATGTGGTTAGAAAAGCAAAAGAACACACAAATATTAGTATTTATAAGTTTAGTATTAAGAGCAAAGTTAAAGATGCAGAGCAGATGCAGTATCTTTATGGCATGCTAAAAATCTAAAGAATGCAAGCAACATGCATTTAAAAACAAACAATATAAAATTTAATGGAAGTAGGAAAATGCTTGCACTGATTGGGTTTTCTGTAAAGAAGAAATTTATGTGCAAATAAATTGTACACACAACACAGTTAGTCTGCCTTCAGTAAGAATCATTGTTGATTTTTTTTTTGTCCCCAAGGGAAAAAAAGAGTGAAGTGTGAATTATAATTTCATATAGGGTTAGTAACTAAAGGAAGCCATAATCCAAATACTTGAGCTATTTTAATACTTTCATTCTTTTGAAAGACTAAAAGGCACATGATTCAAGCAATCAAAAAGTGGGAAAAGCACTATAAGGAACAGAAGTGGCAGTGCTGTAACTAACCGTTTGTGGCGTGGCTGTAAGATTTTCCATTTCTTCATGTGTTACCCAGACATTTCCCGTGGTCTAATATGACCCCACAGTGAACCAATCACATCCAATGAAAGGAAAGCAGTAACAAAGAGGAAAGGTTGCAGAATATATAAGCAATAGGTACATATAAGGAGCAGGCATGGGCAAAAGCAATGGTTTCTAAAGTCTGAAGTACAAATTTACTTAAAATGATAATGTAGAATAAAAGGTGCACTGACATGGGGCATCTCCCTTCAAAGATTATTTAACAATTACAAAGTGTGTTAAATAGTTTACATTGATGTTATTAACAAATCAACTATGACAAGAACTGTAATGTTGAACAAAATTCTAAAATATTCATTTTAATAATGTCCCTTTTATAAGTTATTTGTTCTTAACTACAAATTTTCCTTTGGTGTGTTGCATGTACTTCTGGACAACATTCTAACACAACTGCAATTTTAATTTTATTAAACATTTTTGTAATTCTGCACATTTAAAAGTATTCTTGAACTTTTTTTTAGTCACTATTTCAGTGAGGAGTGATACTAATCTACTAAATATCATATGTATTTTGCTAAAATTATTACCAATTCTTATAAAGCAGTTTCTGCAATAGCCACTTGTTCTCTGTTCAAGCCTGAAATATTTCCAGAAATATTTCCCTACACAGTAGTCAGAATGATCATGCAGACAAAGATCCATAACACTCCCATTTAAGTAAATAGACCATTTGGTGCAATATGAATGTAGGATGAGACCTATGTAAGGATTTAGCATAATTATAATTTGTGAATCTGATTTTGGTTTTATAAACAAAAGATGGCTTTTTATTATTACTGGAACAAATTTTTCCACATCTGCATAAGCCCACTAAGTAAGGACGTACCAAAAAAACCCCATTCCGTAATAGAAAAGACATTCTACTTTATGAAACATTGCTACCTTACGGAAAAGGTATGAAAAAAACATAGTACTTAAAAAGCCATAGTATTTAAAACTAACTATACTGATTTATTTTCTGGAGAATTTTTCTATTTTTTTTTCCTCCTAAATTACTAACATTTGCATTTATATATTTTGTCTGCTGCTTCTGAATTCATCCCATTATGGCATAATGATCTGTCAATATTCTTTGACTTGAGATTAAACAAACAAGTCATCAGCAACAACAACAACAACGGTTTGTTTTTGAACAATATCTCTAGCAACATAAAAAGGGGAATGAAAATAAATCAGAATATCCTTTACCCAGGATGTTTTCCAATATTCTCCAAGAGGAGTCAGTGCCTCTCATTAACAGTACATGACAGAATATAATTATATCAATTCAACCCTCTCCTTTTACTAGAAAGTCTCATGCAATTATAGAAATACTTTAAATTATGCAAAGTAACTCAAATGTTTTTAAATCATGGCAGTTCTCCAGCAAAATTCAGAGCGTATATGCAACATGCCAATTACAAGCACCAATACTGCCACTGGCTAAATGCAGGTGTACCACTATGCCCACATGGAGCCCATAAAAATCACAGTTTCTCATGGCAATAGTCACAGTTCATGATCAATAAGGCTACGTTTTAGCCACGGGTATTTTCAGTAAAAGTCCTGGACAGGCCACGGACAGTAAACAAAAATTCACGGCCTGTGACCTGTTCATAACTTTCATTAAAAATACCTGTGACTAAAACTTGGGCGGCGGCGGTCCGGGGACACTGTGGGTGCTGGAAGAAGTGGCCCGGGACCCTCCGCTGGTGCTGGGGGGCGGCATGCGGCCCAGAAGTGGGACTCCTGCTGGAGCTGGGGGGAGGGTTGGCAGGGGCTCCCTACCAACTCTCTGCGTCCCTGCAGCTCTGCACGCTGCTCCCATTGGCTGGGAACTGCAGCTAATGGGAGCTGCGGGCACAGGCAGCGTGGAGTCCCCTCCCCCCCCAGCCCCTCTGCTGCCTGAGCCCCCCACCATGAGGTAAACGCCTCCCCACCCTGCCCCAACCCTCTCCCACACACCCAAACTGCTGCTTCTGGCCCAGGCACTGCCCGGCTCGGGCAGCCCCTAAGCCAGCACCAGCTGCTGCAGAAGTCACGGAGGTCATGGAATCCGTGACTTCTGTGATAGACTCGCAGCCTTAATGATCAATTATACTGAAATGATGCCATTGCTCAGAATTCTTATCACCCATTCAGCTGATTTAATTTCTCTCTGATAGCAACTTACTCAATCTTTTACAAATTCTAAAATTAAGTCTTCCTTTAATTTACAACAGTTATAGATGTATGTTATAGTCCTTAATAAAAAAATTATACAATATACACCTGGCAAATTATACCTATTCTTAATATTTCCCCTCATTTAAAATAGACTGTCATGTTGAAATGAAAATTAGCTAATCTTTCCCTAAACAAAAAATCAGTAGACATCTTTGCTTAACTTCTGCAATAGCATACAGTGTCTGCTTTACTTTACTGCTAAAAACATGAATATTGTAAGATCTATTATAAGCTAATATGATAGTTATTCCATGAGTTTTTTGGAAACGAAAAGTCTCCTCTTTTTAAATTGTTATGTGGTCCTTTGCACTTTAATGTACATTTCTGAAAATTACTCTTAAAAACTCAAGTTTCCCACTCACAATATTCTTCAATTAGAATTCTGGAGTCTGCTGAAGAAATTTCTGTATTTAACAGAGCAGAGAAAAAAAAATGTTTGATGCTGTTTCAGTAGTGATTTCCTTCCCACTGGCTTAAGTTACTTCCAATTTTTTTCTTACCGTTCTTGACGTAGGAGGGGCAGATGGACTTGTTAGTGACATGATCTCTTGAATGGCAAGCCTCAGTTTCAACCTGTGCAAAGGATTACTGATTCCAATTTCACGCTGTATTTCCGTATCAGACAAGGCAGACATGATGGCACCACTTTTCACATTTGCTCGGCAAGCGGCCACATACCATGCTGGCATCCCTACCCATAACTGGCAAATAGAAAATAATATGTTAGTAATATATGTAAATATATGTTTCTTCAAATCTTCAAGTTACTAAAAATGCTACAAGTCTCTCCTGTATAGGTACCTTATCTTTTAAAATGGGATCACTTACCTCTAGCCACACCACCACAGTAGGGCCATCCCATTGTGCAAAAGGCAGACCTTGCCTTCTAGCGTCCTCAAGCAATTCATGTCTAAAATTATAAAAACAGTCATTAAATGAAGAGAAAGTAATATTGAAATAGTCATTTAAACTCTATGTTTCATTTATTTAAACATCAGTATTTTGTTTCCTTCATCCAGCTTTCCTCCTTTAATAATCTTACAGACACTGTAAGATACCCGAAAAGAGGACAGGGCCATAGCAAATGTGGCATGGCATGTTTAATGTAAAATTTCAGTATGGCATAAATGCTAAAGTCTTGCTTTTTTGGAACTAGAAAATGCTCTGTGCCAGGGGTTTGCAAACATGCGCCAAGTGGTTGTGTTCACCCTGCCCATTTACCATTTTGCTAAATGAGAGGTGAGTCCCATGTAATTTGGAGGTGGATTGGTAGAAAAGGTTGAGAACAATCAATCTATGCTGGTGAGAGACTGGTTAAAACAGACATCACTTACTGCTTATGTAGCAAATTTGCTATTATTCAGTGAATTAATATGCTTTACAATTATTACAACATATTGCTTTGTCATAGAAATCCTCTGTAAACACTAATTTAAAAAGTTTCATTTTAGGTTTTCAATAAAATATCTGACATACTCCCCAACTTCTCTCTTCCCCACTTATTTATACCTCCTCATCCTCCCCAGGGAGAATTAAGCTTATACAGTCTCACTCATATATCTGAAAACAGAACTTGGACTAACATTATGTTTGGCTTTTTGGCTTCTAATATACATACACAGCATTAAAATATTACTGGACAGGGACTCTTTAATGGCTTCTAAATTAAAGAAATTATAATCAATATTGTTGAATCCTACAACAAGGAAATAATTTCAGACATCCTAAGCAACTGCATTCTGCATCAGATGGAATTTATGCAAGGTCTTTTGAAGTTCAGTTTTGTCCATTAAGCTACCAGGATTTGCCCGCTTGCAATGAAAAAAGACTAAGGCTAGAGTATGGGCAGTACAATCCCAACTATTTGCATTACAGTATGCATGTAGTTATTGTACACATTATAAAGGCAGTTGAAGAGGTCCCAAAGGTGGTCAAAACCTGCATTTGCCACAATTAGATCCAAGTAAACAGGCAAATGAGAACTTGCATTATGTGGCATTTATACCATGCAACAGTATTTGCATGTTATATTTAATTAAAGGTAAGAGAAAAATTCAACAAAAAATAAACTTAGACTGACAGCATGATTTTGTGCATTGGCGGTATACTTTTAAACAGCCAAAGTCAGAGCTAGCTAATTGGATGAATTTTGTAACGTTTCAATTTTGCTTTTTCTTCTTCCCCATTGTTCATCCAGCTTATAAATCTGGACCAGTTATTCTCATGAATGAATCTCCATAATTTTTTTTAAATACAACAGTCACCAAGAACTTTCTTTACTAATCCAGCTCCATCTCTGGTACAGTATTCCATTAAAAATATATGTGCAGTAACAAGATACTGTATCCTTGGCTACATACTCATGGTCTCTTACCATTTAAGTCAATAGGTGTTCACCAAAAGCAAACAATGTCTACACCTCTAGACCTATAATATTGAATGATTCTAGGCTTAAGGAACTGTCAAAATTATGAAGTTTTAGAATGCTACAGCCACAAGATTACTTTAGTACAAATACAGCTCTGCAATGTAACAATTATGGTCAGGGTACAGAAAAGCCTTATATTTTATTCATATATATTAAAGTGTCAAGACTATGAGAAATCAAAAAAATTAGCCAGTCGTTGGCGATCAACAGACAGATCATTGATTTTACTGTTTCGCCTATAGTTATTTTAGGTGAATGTATTGGCCCAGGAAAGATTTAATACTCAACTGAAGTCCCACTAGACGATAGTAGTAAGATTGAAAATAACCTTGCAAGCAAAAAACAAGTACTCATCCAGAAAATTAATACTTAAAGCTGACAGGTTATTTTCTTATTTTGTGATAAAATCCTAGTTTTTAAAATGGATTATTTAAAATAATTATTTGCAAACAAAACCAACAAAAAAAGAGTTAAGGCTGAAATTACTTAATTAATGAAGCCCAGCTAATAGTCCAAAACTATTTACATTTTGTAAATTCTATATCTTTTTTTAAAAAATTGGAATTAAACAGTTTTAAAGGGTACATCCTGTTCCCTGCTGCCATATAATCTAGGACTCACATCCCACCACCAGTGTACACCCAATTTTGCATATGGGTTTGCAAATTTTAAGGGGTGAGGTCAAAATAAAATTCCAGGCAATTACAAAATTCCATTGCCTATGCAAGGAATCAATATCCAATAATCTTGTATTATTTTGTTACTTGTACAGTATGAAAAAGCATTAACACTACAGTGCTGAAGATGCTAAAAAGGGTAGCAAGACAGAATGGAGAGGTGACATATGCAACACAATCAAAAACAATGTAGGTTAAGCAAGAAAAAGCATGAAGTTATCTCATGGGATAAAGCACAATAGTCAACCTTGCAAATGGACAACCACAGCAACACTGAAAAATTTAGTACTAATAAACAGCTTTCCAAAACAGAGTTAAAATTGTTAGATCATATTAAGTAAGGTTGTACAGTTTTATAATTTAAAAGAAGTACTGAAATTCACATTATGTACATTCACAACATGCAGTGTAAGATAAACGGTTTTGTTTTTGTCAATGCCTTAACAAATACTGTTAACAAGCTTTCAAGTTATAAATGCTTCAGCAGAACATTTCACTGCCTATTATAGAAACATCACCTCTTGTAAAAACATGCATTTAATTTGCTGAACAATTAGGGCTTTTAATACATCATTAAAATCAAAGCAAGTTTCCAAACAAATTTCTCACACATCCACAACAATCCTAATAAATTAAATATAAACTTACCCTGATTTTGCACTACCACATCAAATGGTAAATAATAAGGAAATAAAACAATGAAGGAAAAATGTAAAACTACAATTAAATTGAACTCATAACACAAATATAGAAACAAACAATGAAATAATGTAATTCAGTTCTTTAAACATAGGATTATTAATAGAGCCTTCAAATAAAATGGTAACAATGCCTGTTGCAAACACGTTTGAGATTGTGTATACAGAAACAAAAAAAGATATGAAGTGATACACAAAATAAGCACAAAGAAGCTTTTTAGTGATTGCTGCTACAGTTACATAAGGTTTCAGAAAGAATGAAATTCTTAATCCTTTTAATAAAAGCTACCTGAATATTGTTGATTTTCAATATAGCGTATGGAATCTTACTGAGTCACTCAGACACTCTTCACTGTGTACATGTTTTTGAAACTGAGCAATTAGCCTTGAGAATTTGCTCTGACATGATCCTTTTCATGTTTATGATTATTCCCACTGAGATGGCGATGGATCTTCTCTAGTTATTTCTAACATATTTTTGCTTCCTATGTTCAATGCACTTTGGCAAGTTTTTGGAATGGATTGATAAAAGTATAGCACTGTGATTTGAAGAATGCTAGATTAGGGTTGCCAACTTTCTGACTGCAGGAAACTGAACACACTTGCCCCGCCCCCTGCTCCTTCCCTGAGGCCCCAACCCTGCTCACTCCATCCCCCCTCCCTCGCTCAATTTCACCAGGCTGGGCAGGGGGTTGGAGTGCGGGAGAGGTTCAGGACTCTGGCTAGGGGTGTGGGCTCCGGGTTGGGACCAGAAATGAGGGATACGGTGTGTGAGGGGGAGCTCCGGGCTGGAGCAGGTGTGTAGGAGAGTGTAAGGGCTCTGGGCTGGGTGTGTGTGCTCCAGGGTGGGGCCAGAAATGAGGGGTTCAGGGTGCTAGGGGGGCTCCAGGCTGAGGCTGGGTATAAAGGTGTGTGGGGGGGCTCCACCTGAGAGTGCAGGCTCTGGTGCGGGGCCAAAGATGAGGGGGGGCTGGGGTCAAGGGGTTCAGAGTGTGGCAGGGGGTGCAGGCTCTGGGAGGGAGTTTGGGTGCAGGAAGGAGCTCATGGCTGGGGTACGGGCTTTGAGTGGCGCTTACCTCAGGCAGCTCCCGGAAGTGGCTGGCATTTCCCTTCGGCTTCTAGGTGGAGATGTGGCCAGGCGGCTCCGCACTCTGCCCCCGCCCTGAGCGCTGGCTCTGCAGCTCCCATTGGCTGGGAACCGCAGCCAGTGGGAGCTTCGGGGTCGGGTCAGCACATCCGCCTAGGAGCTGGAGGGAAATGCCGGCCACTTCCAGGAGCCACATGGAGCCAGGGCAGACAGGGATCTGCCTTAGCCCCGATGACTGGATTTTTAACAGCACTGCTGACGGGAGCCGCCAGGATCCCTTTTCGACCAGCCGTTCCAGCTCAGAACCAGACAACTGGCAACCATATGTTAGACCCCTACTCATATAAGATTGAAGAGTTCTATACTTTGCCCTGTGAGGCAGTAAAAGTAAAGAAAATGTACATTTTTGCTAAATATTACCACCAGCATAACAAGGCTTTTATGACAACTTATGTCTTTTCGGTAATACTCTACATTTTGAAATTTACTATGAAAACCTCATCATATTGATCAGTAAGCACATATCAATGTGTTCACTGAGTGTACAGGACTGGGAATCAGAGATTTTGAAATCCTACATTGTGATCTTGGGAAAGCCACAATTTCCAATTCAGATTTGCCATTTGTAAATTACAACTTGATATGCAACACCTGGTAAACATCAAGGGGTTGTTTGAAGAATTAGTTAGATTATGCTTGTAACATACTTGCAAATGTGGGTAAATATTTTCAAAATAAAATCAGTAAATGGATAACAGTCAATAATCTGAATTGAATATAGTTTCCGGCAATGGTAGCAAAATTTTGAAAGGCAGTTCAGGAAGCAAGTATATATTAATTTTCAAAGCAAAATGATTATTTTTCACCTGCAAGAAGTAGCTTTTGAGATGGTGGAAGACAGCCAGAATTCAGTGTGAATGTTTTTGCTGGTTCTTATTTTTGCAAAATGTGAATTTTAGCTGGCATTGAGAATTATCTAAATCAAGAACATTTTCCAGAAAAAAAAAAAAAAAAAGAGGAAAGACAAAAAGCTATGGTAATAAGTGCTGCTGTGGTATAGCTAGGCTGGGGTAGGCAACCTATGGCACGTGTGCCAAAGGCGGCACGCGAGCTGATTTTCAGTGGCTCTCACACAGCCCAGGTCCTCGCCACCAGTCCGTGGGGCTCTGCATTTTAATTTAATTTTAAATGAAGCTTCTTAAACATTTTTAAAACCTTATTTACTTTACATACAACAATAGTTTAGTTATAGATTATACACTAATGTTTTTAGAAGGTCTCTTTCTATAAAAATGTATTACTGGCGCGCGAAACCTTAAATTAGAGTGAATAAATGAAGACTCAGCACACCACTTCTGAAAGATTGCCGACTCCTGAGCTAGGTTAACATTTCTCTTTCAAGAAAGTAGAGGTAATATCTGAAAACTCCATAAACTATCAAAATCATTAGAACAGAATTTAGTCACAAGGCGGGATTCTATGTGTCAGCAATTTCAGGAGCAATAGTTCTTTGTGTCATTACAGTCAAAATATATTACCAATATTCACATATTTCAAATAAAAATGTTGCCAATTTTCTTGGCAATTAACCATACATTTCTTTTACTTGCTACTGAATTTAAGAGCATATTTTCAGCACTATAGAATTTCCCTTTTAAATGAAAACGAATCCTAATGTGCTTGCTTCTTGCACATTTACTACCTAATCTTCCTGAAGATGAAGCAAGACATCCATAATTGACCTCAAATCAATTTAGCTTAGTTTCTGACACAGAGGAAAATGATAGTTGGGTGGATTAAAAACAGTAATACTATTGATATGTAAAGAATATATGTTCTTGTTTTTGTAATGCACAACATAATGACAGACAACTAGTATCTTATTAAAAGGGTGACTGGGAAGGACTCAATTAAATCCCAATTTTGCCTACCTATTCAAGTTTTCAATAGTATTCTATTCTGCCAGTTAAATATCCAGACGTAGATTACTACCATGAAAGATCTCGTCTGCCTTCTGCACTCATGAACTTTGCTACCTCTCTGCTGCCTGGTTCATTTGGGAATAACACAAGATGCAGTACATCTTTAAAAGGTAAACAAAACAGAAAAAAAAAATTGTACCTTAATACTTATTGGAAAGATTCCAAAACCAGGCAAAAAATGACTGCTGTTTAAAATATGTCACTTAAAAGAGCACATCTACACTTCGAACTGGAGGTGTAATCTCCAGCTCAAGGAGACATAACCATGTTTGCTCTAAATGTTCTAAAAACAGAAGTTTAGCCAGGGAGGCGTGAGCAGTGGGATGGACTAGCTGCCCCAATACATATCTAGCATCTCAGATGCGATCCTACTCAAGGCAGCCACGCCTCCCACTTTTATTTTTAGCACGCTACGCGAACAGAGCTAGCATGGGTGTGTCTCCTTAACCTGGAAATTACACATCAAGCTCAAAGTGTAGATACACCTCTACCCTGATATAATGTGGCCCTCGGGAGCCAAAAAAATCTCACCGCCTTATAGGCGAGACCGCGTTATATCCAGTTCGGTCCAGTACGCTGTGCTGGACTGGACCGGCTTCCCCAGCAGTGATTTAAAGGGCCTGGGGCTCCACATGAATTTGGATATAACACGGTAAAGCAGCGGGGCTTGGTTAAAGGGCCCATGGCTCCCCACTGCTTTACCGCATTATATCCAAATTCGTGCTATATCGGGTTGCATTCTATCGGGGTAGAGGTGTATATCCAAAGACTGGCAGATAAGTGTTCAGCAAACTAATGCACCAAAAAAACTTCTGGGGCAAAATGCATCGCCAATAGCAAAAATTAATTGTTTTAAATTGCAAAAAGCCATGTAAGCAGACAAGAAAAAAACGAAAAATCTTAAGTAATAAATTTAGTGAACAGACAAAATGAGTAGCAGCAGTTATGCAGAAAGGAATTGCTTCATATAGTCAATTGTTAAAAAGAACTAGCTGCTGGACACACTAGGGATCCCTAATATTCCAAGCAGGGAGGCTTGCATTATGTGACTCTCAGCTGGCAGCCAGACACTTGTTGGACTCTTGCCAGCGATTTACACAAGGAACAAACCTCAAGAGCAGAAATCTAAAATGACCATCTCTGTTTCAAGGCATGTTTTTTACTAAGTCCATTTTTACTTTTCCATAATTCATTTCTCATTTTTTACAGTAGTGATTTTAGTGCTAAACGCTATCACATCAGGTTTGCCAAGATCACAACTCATTTTTAAAACGCACTATATTGGAGATGTATGTAAAAAGATAAGTCTGCAAAACTTAATGAGGCTTGATACTGCATCAGGCATAATGTTTGGAATTTTTCCTTTAAACAAAGAAATTATTCATTTCACCTAAATTACATATTTGATAACTTACTTTTTCTGTAGTTTTCTATTTTTTTCTGCCTGTCCCCCAAGTTTGCTGAGTCCTAAGGCATCTTGAGATGAATTGTCTGTTTCTGCCAAGCCAACTACAAGGAATAAAAATAGGTACTTAATGACATTTTTTGTATTTTACCTTGAATGTATTCGTATAAACTAGCATAACTATCATATTCCTGAACAAAGTAATTAGTACTTTGTAATGTTACTAATCAGCAGTAACTGTCCAATTATGTTTTTAATCGGTAACATTTTATTAATGTCATACAATAAGGAGAAGAAATTAAAAAGACAGCCCTTTTTTTTCCAGGGATACACTAAAGCATACAGTACTTGAATATGAGACATGAACAAGCATTTCAGAATATTTTTCTTCTCTCCCCACTCCACATGTCATGCACCTAGAATCTAAAATAAACATTACTTAGAAAAACACATTAAAAATGTATACCTTGAGACTATGGCCTTGTCTACACTACTGCAGTAAGTCAACTTAAGTTACGCTACTCCAACTATGTGAATAACACCGTGCTGTGTCAATGGGAGACACTCTCCTGTCGCCTTTGGTACTCCACCAGAATGAGAGGAGTAAGATGAGTCGACTGGAGAGCGCTATGCGGTCAATTTAGCAGGTCTTCAGTAGACCCGCTAAGACGACCCCCGTTGCATCGATCGCAGCAGCATTGATCCCCGGTAAGTGTAAACATGGCCTAAGTCTTTCCTTCCTTTTATACTATTGATAATATAGTTAGTTAGAAGATAACTAGTTAGAAGATAACAAACCAACCTTGTCCCAAAGATTCTTTGCTGGTTTGTCCAGGTCGACCCTTTTCTTTCTTACCAAATAAGCGACCTATAGAAGATTTGATCCCCTTCTTTTTAGGGGCTTTGTGAAGGGAATCCTGGCTACTATTACTGCTACTGGGGTTGCTTACTTGCCCATCTTGAGAACCTGTAGAACTTTAGAGAAAAAGAACTTCTTTTAGTCTGTAAAAGAACACACACAAAATAATCCCCACTTTTAGCACATTACATTTTTTATGGCAATTTGAGGTTTTGGTGGAAGCTAATGAAGACTGTCAAGTTACCTCAGCAAATTAATTTCCAGTTTTTAAACATTTCTTGTCACAAAAGATGCGAAAAGCATCACCAGAAGATGTAGCAAAAGATTACATGGAGCATAAAAAAAACTAAAAAAAAAAACAAAAACAAAAAAACACTGGACAACATCCAATGTCTCAACATTTTACCCCTTTTCTTATTAAGAGATCTTATTAGGGTGACTGACCTATGTCAAGCAACTGCAGGTTATTTGTATATCTTTTGTTATGTATATTACACTCCACTAGATGTCAGATTCCCTACCGAGTTCAGATGATCATAGGTTGAATTTAAGCCATAGATCTGGAAATGAGTTGCATAATACATTAAAATTCCAGCTTCCTTTCATCTACCTTTCTTCTCTATAATATGCATTTTTACATAAAGTGATAAAAAGAAAGGCAAACCGCCGATACTTGAAAACTTTCTCATAGAAAATCAACTGCTAGTAATGAATGTGCTAAGGGGACTGCTTATGCAGACTAACTTTAGCAAATCAACTGTCATATTATTCTGACTTCTCCATTTACTTTGTCTTTTCAGAAATTTTAAAAATCAATTTCTTAAAACTTGCATGATCTGAATAACAACTTTGTAGTCAATCAGCTTTTTAAAAATCTGAACTTTAGCTGTTATCAGAATATTAACCTCATGTTTTCTGCCATCTTGCTTACTTACTTTCTTATGTCCCTGATGTCTTCGTGGCTCAATGTATGCAAAGCTCCTTTATGGACTCTATCCAAATGCAGAGATCGAGGTGAAGATGGTGGTGATGTCTCACATTTTATTGTGGTCTTGTCATCTCGTACTTCTTCTCCAGAAACTGGAGACTAAGGGAAAAAAGAATGAAAACTTTAGGGTTTAGTTTCTAGCATGAATCCTACATTAATACTGTACAAAGAATTAAAAGACAAATGTATTTGATTATTTTTTCACTTGATAGTGATACGGTTCTCCCAGCCCTTTTATTCTGGGGCCATCATTTCTACTTTTTCATTCTCTCTGAACTTCCTCTTATTTTTGTAGACAACCAGTGTTGTTGAATTAATATTTCTGCTGGACATGGGACCGTGGCAATCTTACGTAGAATTCACTGCCTCCCTAACCAGAAATAGGGCTCAGAGCAAGTATACATTCCCTTTAACAACTCCCTAAAACTATGTATGCTAATATTACAATATATACACACACAACCCTTATTAGTTCTTTCAGTAAAGCCACCAAGACAGAGGGCCAAGTAAAGCATTGCTCAAACTCCAATTATGAGGAATTAGAAGAGTTTTAAAGAAGGTGTTCTAGATGTCATGGGCTTAGATGTTTTAAATCACAATTTTTTGAAATCAAGAATCCATATGTCAATACTTATGGAGTTCCTTCAAGTGTGATGAGGATCAGAAATTCAAACTAAGTTATTTAATTGTGTGTTGGTAATCTTCAAAATTCAACACAAGTATTCCTTTACAGAGATAGAGGAATAGCTATTGCAAATGGATAACATACTACACCCTTTACTTGGGGTAAAAGTATCTCAAGCTAAATTACTATTGCTTCCTCTATAGCATATCATCTTCCTCTGCTTTTCTTTATTCCCAACATCATTAAAAAGCATTAATTTAATATTTTTAATAGCAGAGATTAAATCTGAACATGAAATAATTTGCAATTATTCACAAATATGTAACACTTGCAAGGAATCTCATTTACACTAATACTTTATGGTGAATGACATAGCAAAAGAACGTAACTAAGTGGCTGAAGAGTTTACCTTTCTACGGTGTTTCCTTAAATCACTAGGCTGACAGATGCATGCAAAGAAAAGAAATTAAGAGAAACCAGATTTATTGCAAACTCCTGTAGCACAATCTCAAAGCATTGCACAGACAAAAACACATTAGGGAGAAGATAATATAGCAGAACATATGTGGAAGAAAGCTGAGATGCTCTCCAACTACAAAATATTTAGACTATCATATACTTAAAATCTAGGTTTATAATGGAAATACTGTAGACACTTAAATAGCAGTTTTAGAGGATAACAATATTTCACCCATATCTACAAGGCAAAATTAAAAAAGAAAACAGAAAAAAAAATTCTCAGCAAGAAAACCAGTAAATTAAGTTTTGTTTTGATTTTTTTTAAATAAGGAGAATACTTGGGCAAAGACTCTCCCTTGATCACAAGTATCAGAGGGGTAGCCGTGTTAGTTTGTATCCACAAAAACAACAAGGAGTCCGGTGGCACCTTAAAGATTAACAGATTTATTTGGTCATAAACTTTTGTGGGTAAAAAAAAACCCACTTCTTCATATGCATGGAGATCCCTTGATCACATAACCAAAGATACTCAAGGCAGGGACTATTTTGTCTGAGTTAGACCTATGAATTTTTAACACTCTTCATTCTGAGCCAGTTTGGAATCTTGTTCCCTTTTCTAGGCTTTATATAAGCAGAAACATTACAGTATTAATCCTGAAGTCCAGAACTCTGGCAGCAGTATTGTGAGGTAACTTACATTTAGGTTGTTGGAATGAATATGCCCAGTCTATCACCAATAGTTGTTCTTCCCACCCTCACCAAAATCTGTTGAATCTCACCTCTAAGGGTACATCTACACTACAGGGGGGAGTCGATTTAAGATAAGCAAATTCAGCTACGTGAATAGCGTAGCTGAATTCGACGTATCGCAGCCGACTTACCCCGCTGTGAGGACGGTGGCAAAATCGACTTCTGAGGCTTTCTGTCGGCGGCGCTTACTCCCACCTCCGCTGGTGGAGTAAGAGCGCCGATTCGGGATCGATTGTTGCGTCCCATCGGGACGTGATAAATCGATCCCCGAGAGGTCGATTTCTACCCGCCGATTCAGGCGGGTAGTGTAGACCTAGCCTTAGACATTCCCAACCTTTAACAATATGCAGAGCAAAAGATCAAAGATTGTTCATTAACTGAAGTTGTACATACAGCATAATCATATCAGACTGATACTGGTAAAAAGTTACATTCATATAGTTTGGGAACAGATTTACACTGTACTTGGCTCAGTATTTTAAAAAAGGACTTGTAGGCAAAAAAAATTGAGTATCAAAAATTCAGTGCACTTTGTATTACAGACAAAGAATGCAGAATCCAAAGATAAGGTAGGTTTGGGCATTTGATCCAAAAATAACTGGTCAATCGACCGGTCAAATATTAACAAGTAATTCAAAAGCTGTCAAATATTTTAGAGTACTAATATATTAGAACAGTAACAGGAAGGGGAAAAAAAGGTACAACTTTATCGTCTCCAATAGACACAGGGGAGATACAGATACCTAATTACAAAAAAAAAATTACTTATTTTAATTCAGAAAAATGCAAAACACAATGAAATTAAATACTAAAAATGCAGAATGGCACCGTGATGCAATGACAATGGTAGGCTGTCACATACATCAGGGTATTCTTGTTGGGATATTTGAGAATACTGGCCGTGGTCAATTATAAGGTCATCAATTGACATTACTTGACTGGCTTGCCAAGTCTACTTGGATTAAAAGTATGCCTTTTGCAAAAGGTTCCACATTAGCTAAGCAAGGTAAAGGTGTAAAGATTTGCTCAATCTTACATTAAAATATTTCTGTTTTGATTATCAATGTTACTACAGTAAAAACTGTGTTATCCGGCACTTTACCAACCGGAAAGCTCTAGAAACCGGCATTTCGGGAAGGGCTGTGGGGCGCGGGCTCTGGGAGGGACTTTGGGTGCAGAAGGGGGCTCGGGACGGGGGTTGGGGCACGGGAGGGGTTGCGGGGTGCTGGATCTGGGCGGTGCTCATCTCAGGCGGCTCCCTGCAAGCGGCGACATGTCCCTGCTGCTCCTAGATGGAAGAATGGCTATGGGGCTCAGTGCGCTGCCCCCGCCCCACCCAAGCACTGGCTCCGCAGCTCCCATTGACTGGGGACTATGGCCAATGGGAGTTGCGGGAGCTGCTGGCGGAGGCAGCACACAGAGATGCCTGGCCACGCCTCTGCTTAGGAGCAGACCAAGGTGAGCACTGCTCGGATCCAGCACCCCAAAACTCCTCCCGCACCCAAACTCCCTCCCAGATATTGTATATCAGAACAAGCTAATCAAATCATAGTATAGACTCAGTTTACCCTTGAGACGTCCATCAATAGAAAATAAATTAAATAACCCCTGAAAGGTGTGTCAAATATTAAATATACATGGATTCAGGATTTAAATGTGCTATTTAAATACCACCCAAGGACATCATCCATTCCTTGTAAAGAAAATCTTAATCTTAACAATCATCATAGGAAGAGGTGAACAGAGGGAAAAAAATGAATAAAATCATAAATTAATCCAGACCTCAATACCCAATTAATTTTGGGATGGCTAAAGTAAAAGATATGAACACCAATGGGGAAAAAAAAAAATACAGCGTGTCAGCCAGTACTTGTTAAAGAAAGCTGCAAGCTTTTAATTCACTACTTTTAGTTAAACTAAAAAAAAGTACCAGCACTGAATTTTTAAAACTGTTATTAAACTAGCTTGTATTCACAAATCCGGAAAGAAAAAAACCCAATCCCAAAACAGAATTACTATCTCTATGATAGCATTTGATACAATGACATGCGCTTAATGCAAGCTAACAGACTTAATGTTAGCTAATGTTCATAAATACCAAGTGGATTTTTATTAGGAAACTACAAAATACTGTAAAAAATAATTATTCACAATATACATTAATCAAAATCCAGTATCTCCACTACTGTAGTTCTGGTGGAAGTTTAGGATCTTTATATTACCATACTTTAAAAAATTATTCAGTTATTAAATAAGCCAACAGCTCAACTAAATACTACCACATCTAATTTGGTCAGTTCCTTTAAATCTTGGAGTTGTGAATTTTAATGGAAATCAATTAGTTTCAATTACTATTGAACAATAAAATTCATGAAGATTTCTAGATGCTACAGGACTTGCAGCTTATTTTTGCTCACTAAAACTAGATTTAAAAAAGTTACACTACATTGGGAGAGGAAGCCTTGGCAATAAATATTCTGACCAGGGCCGCCCAGAGGATTCAGGGGGCCTAGGGCAAGGCGGGGGAGCTGCGGAGCTTGTACTCACCCGGCAGCAGTCTGGGTCTTCGGCAGCATTTCGGCAGCGGGGGGCCCTTCAGTCGCTCCACGTCTTCGGCAGCACTGAAGGGGCCCCCGGCGCCAAAGACCTGGACCGCCACCGGGCAAATTGTCCCACTCCCCCCCCCCCCGCCCCGACCCCCGGCAGCCCTGATTCTGACCTATTTTTTCATAGAAACAGCTGTGAAACTCATTTTTGAGTCAATTTCTGCAAAGAAAATATTTAGATTAGAACTTGCTTGAAACATTTTCTCTATAAATTGCTAGCTCAAATAGATACATGTCAGTTCACTTCATTGATATTTACATTTTAAATGTACAGCTCTTAATCATTAATCTTCAAGATTATGGGTTTCACATATTTGTATGAAATTATTTATTTGGTGAGCATTCAGTAGAAATGTGGATTATGACCAACAGGCAGCAATAAAACATGTATGATTTGATTAGACTTAAGAAAGAAGAGGGTAAGTGGTTGTTGCACCAGGATTTGGAGGAAAAGGGCTAAGTTCTCCCAGGCACATATGGCAGCACAGAGTAAAACCAGGAAGAGGAGACAGAATGTAGGTAAGAGATGTGGGCAGACCAGAGACCAAACTTTCAAAAAGTCTCCAAAAGTTAAGACCAGCAATTTGAACTTGACGTTGAAGGTGAAAGAAAACAAGTAAAATAATTGAATAAGGGAAAATGATACAAAGGACAAAGGTTACTAGGATTGTTATTTAGGATGCAGATATTTTCTATTGTAGAGAAAAAAAAAATCTGATACTTACTAGTGTCATAATACCTAGTCTGTCCACTTCCCGAGCTGGACTATGTGGGATCCGCCTTGGTGTGGAACGGCCACTACCAGGAGGAGAGGAACCAGCGAGGGTCCCACCAATAAAAGGAAGGGGAATGGAGTTCATTGACCGAAATCGTCCATTGTTATCTAGACTCCCGCTACCAACTCGACTTTCAATTTCCTCTGCTCGCTGCTCCGTATTTTCCTTTTCTTCTTGTATCAATCTAAAAAAGTTTAAAGACTAGGTGATTTTTTTTTTTTTAAATTGATCAATTCACTGTAAAATAAGTGCATTTGCAAAAGCATTGCAAGACTAAGATAAGTGATGGGGCTGACTGAATAATAGTTTTAAGTTGTGTGGTTATTTGTATGACTCTAGAAAACTAGACCTCTACAGACAGGAAAGACAAGATAGCTGCAATTCAGTTAGACAACATAACATACAAAAAGAATAGGAAATACGATGTGACAAAAGGTAGTGTGATTGATGTTTTGTTAGTATCGCAGTTCATGTGTTTTATATCGCAGTTCATGAGTTTTATGTTCCATCAAATTAGTAACACTTCACAATGCAGTATAATATGTAGGCCTTTCGGAAGAATTTATCCAAACACAGGAAGATTTATAGAAGGACGACGAGTTTTAAAATACTGTAATATTGTAAAAATATAATTTGGACTGAGAAACTGAAAGATAGTCTAAGAGGAAGGCTAGCCTTGTGGTGAAAGCACCAGACTTCCTCTGTGACCAAGGCAAGTTATCACAGCACCTCAGTTTCCCCATTTATAAAAAGAGGTCAACAGTTCCCTATTTCACAAGAATTTTGTGAAGCTTATTTGTAAAGTGCTTCAAGAATCTCATATGAAAATGTTATATATCCAAAGTATGTGGTAACTATTATTCCGTAAGTACACTACCATTAAAATGAAAACCGAAGGTACTATTTAAAAGCAACAGAAACAAGGCAATCCAAAGAAGTTACAGCCTTTCTATTACTACTACGCCATCGTGCCTAGGTATTTTACCTTTTGCACAATACAGAAGATCATCCACTCTAACACCCATTGGTAGAGTATTACGATAGTAGTAGTTACTACAGACAAATTTAGGAGAGAATAACCAGCAACTTATCACATGGCAGTTTAAATGATGATTAAGAACTTGCACTCAATTGCTATTAGCAGCAACAGCTACTGCCACCACCACCACCATTTATATAGTAATTTCCATCCGTGTACAGTGTCAGAAGCATTTTACAAAGTTGGCCAAGCATAACCACTTTTAAATTATTTTTTTCCAAATAAAACAGAGGTTGCGTGGCTTACCCATAACTACACACAAATCAATGAGAGATCTTTAATTTCTGCTATGAAAGAAGCTTATTTTATCATAATTGTAATTAATCGATAAACTATACCTAATCTCTTTGTTAATTGCATCCAATTGCTCTTGAAGCATCATGGCTAGAGTCTGAGCATCAGCCTGACCACTAGGTGACAAAAGATCGACTGAACTGAATATAGTCTCTCTGTCATCTTCACCGTCCGAGACATCAACATCACTCTCAAATGCTTGTGCTACATTTGCCAACACACTTGCTTGTTGTGCACGTTCCCAATCCTGTTCATTAAGGGTTTGAACCTGTTTAAAAAAAAAAAAAAAAAAGACTAGAAATCCCAATCTAATTGAAAAAAACAATATAAACCCTTTACTATTTAATTACTTACTTTCAAGAAGCTAAAAAAAATATATAAAAACAAAAGTTAACAAGTTCTCACTTACATGCTGTAGATATCCATCAGGAAAGCAATATTTAGAAAACAGTAAAAACAAAACCAATTCTTTAGAAAACTGCAGAATTATAGTAATGGTTCAAGTCATAGCCATTACGCATATCCCACCCAACTCTAATGCAATATTGCAAAGGTTTGCCAACAATATTAATCCAAATTCCATCATACGTTTGATGGACTACTCAGTATATTTAGGAATTGAGCCCTGTTGAAACTGAAATATTTAAAGGGACAGAGGGATTGCTTGCCAAATGATGGATAGCATGCTAGATTATTAAATTGAAATTGCAACATCTTTGTGCACACAAATTAAAATCTGGATTTGGGTTGTTTCAAATGATATTTCAGTTTCAAAGTTATATTTTCTATCACATTTTTAACAATGAATAGGGTATCAAAATCCCTACTTTTTCAGTTACTAAATAACAATTAAAACATACATTAAAAAGTATTGGTAATTATGTATTTTGGTGAAACAGGAAATCTAGAGTATACAAAAAAACGCAGAATCTAGCAAAAACCTACACTTTAGTATACAAAATAAAAATGTTTTTAATCTTCTGAGTAGCCCACTTTGGGAAAAAACTGTGATAAATAATAAATATTATAAGTGCAAAAAATTCTAGTGTCATTATTTACTAAGGCTACACTATGCTGGAGTCACATACTATGTACTTCTATCCTACAAACTTGCAATTGCCTATTAGATCAAAAGAATCTAAGCATATTTCGCTATCAAAGTAATAATGTTCCATTACCTTTGAAGGTTCATCTCGTAGAGCTGCCAAACGCCCTTTCTGGGGCCGTCTTAACACTGATGAGGTGCTATAGGGATCCGTATGACTGTCAGCGACAGATAATGGTGTCATCGGATATCTGAAATCTGGTACACTACCCAAATGTGGTCGGCTAAAACGTGAACACAGATTAAATCTTTAGATGTATGGAAAAGACTATTCTTGCTCCTCCGGTTTTAATTTTTAGACTGAAAGTAGTATTGCAATTTTGGCTTAGAAATATTATTCATTACTATGCTCAGTAATAATGTTTAAAATTATAATAATAAAAAAACCTATAAAATATAACAAAGCTGATTGTAACCTCTAGCAAAACAGTATTCTCATTAAATGCTTGTACCTATGGTGAAGAGAAGTGGCTCTGATCCTCATTTGGTCATTTTCAGCCCTCATTGCTTCAATATTTAGTACCAGTTGATCCTGCAAAGAATAGAACAAAGAAAAACAAATCAGGAAACAAACGTACAAGAGCTCTGCCATTAGATTCATTTAAAAAAAATGAATGTATTTATCTTCCAGGCCCACAGAACTCATTTCCACTATTATGTGTTCTATGCAATGGATTGCCTTCAAAACTACTCCTCAGTGAAGCAGGCCTTCAAAGACTTCTGCCAGATTAACAGTGGTAACCATTAAATCACCACTACTGATCTACTAAACACCGGAGAGCAGTACTGGAAGTACTGTGGTAATTGAGATGCCTCAGTCAATTATGCTAGGTAAATACCGATTTTTTTTTAAATTTAAACAACTGAATAAGAGATATAGCCACGTGTGAATGACTGGCTACCATTGATTAGAGTAAATGAGAAAACTGAATTAGTAAGGACAGCCTGAGGATGGCTGAAGCTCTATACGAAACAGGACCTTAAATCCAGCCACTTGCAACTAGTATCTCCTCATGCTTCCCAGAATTGTATATGTAAGTAGTAACTGAATGATTGAGTAAGTCACTTCAACAGAAGACTGAGAAGAGTGAAGTTAGGATCTAAATAGCGAATGGCAAGGAGCAATTCCCAGGTTGAGGACTCCTGTCCCATGCCACAGATATTCAAAGCCCATCCTGCAGAACACTCTAATACAACCTGTAGCTCTTAGTTTCTTTAAATTTGCATAACTGATGTAAAGCCTGTGCAACTTGGTCACTTCACAGCAAAGTATTTTAGGACACATAGTACATACTATTGCTGAATAAGCCATACAAGTATTGTGATGTCAGAGCAGACACTCCCATAGCTGCTTACAATGTGAATCACCACAACTTTGGGAATGAAAGGTTGTGCCAACATTATTTAGAAAGAAGTGGGATGGCCAGACAGTTAAAGGAATTTTGTGCATTCTGATACCCCATACCCAGAAAGTGAAAGAAGGTTTAAGCATAGCCCACTCCTCTCCTCCAAAACATCTCCAACACCTTTAGTGACAAGAGCTCTGTTCCTGATGATTCTGAGCTGCTTAATCCTCCCCCGACCAACAAGAGCTCAACACAGCAGTATGATAGGTGCTTCTCCTATCCCACTCTATAATTTTTGAAGTGGTTTTTAAAACAGTAGTGTACAAATTTTACAATATTCAGTAGCAAGCTTTTCAAAATGTACACTGGATGCCTCTGTTATAAAATATACATTAAGATGCACTTGCAACTGAAAAGTTTTATTTGTGTTTTTACTGCTCACTGCATAAGTTATGCAAAAAATATGAGTTAGACAGGGCCTTCAGAATCCTGGTAAATTATCAATACAGCCCCCTTGTTTTCATCTAGTTTGTACTTAACTGAACTAAATTAAATAGGCAATTCTGCTGAAAAACTTGTCACCTGTAAAAGCCGCAACAATAATTCTCTGAACCAAAGGAGGCAACCAACCTTTTACAATGAACAGTAACAGTACTAATTGTGCCACAAGAAATTACCGAGACCAAGGCAAGAAACCAAGGACGTTTAAATATTTTTACACAACCTGCTATAACTATAAAGTTATGTAATATAGTTTATATCATATTCCAGCTATGTCCCAATGGAACAGTTACATTTTTATTTGAAAAACTATCCGTATAATACCTTTTCATGTTGAAGATCCTCTACTTGCTTCTTTGCATTTTCAACTTCTCGAAGAAGAGAGTTCTAAAATAAAATTGCACAAAGTTATGTTACTGTTAAATCATTGTAGATCTTTCAATTTTTTGAAGGGTGATTAAGGTAAGAAAAGCTATTACAAAGGTCCATTACATAAGGAGTAACTGCAGTACCTCTTAACTCATAGCTACTTAATTTATTAACTAAAGAAAACTATTAGTTGTGCCTACTACTGTTATTTTTTTAATATAATTAAAATAGATTCAGACTTCTGGATTTGTGATCCTCTATGTGATTAAATTACTAGTGATAAAAGTTAGCAGAACACTAAACAGTTATTACTAATAATTAGAGCCCTACAAATCCACGGACCATTTGTGGATTGGATGCAGATATAAATTTTGTATCTTTGCAGGGCTCTACTATAAACCGTGGTTTTATCTGTTTGCTAGTTTCCTTTTGACAAAGTTATTCTAAGTAGCAGACAGATATAATTTTAATCAAAGCAGGATTGTGGTACAGTTACTGATGTATAATCTTTCCTAGTCATTAGATTCCCTTAATACTGGTTTTATCTGTCTGATTTGCATAACCATCATACAGTAATTTGTGAGCTATACAGTATTGTAAACTCCGGTACTCTCATAGTTCTCATTATGAAGAGTGCAGGGATTTGCATAGTTATCATATGGCAGTTTATCAATATCTGTACTATAAATATACAAATTTTATACAATAACTAACTACTACAATCATGCTCAAACTGACTCCCATACTCAGACTACGAAAGTTGTCTGTCAGCTACAAAAATAACCACCACCAAAGCATCTGGCTTCCTTCAGCTGAAGTACAAGATCTCCAATAATGTATGTGATTGTAGTATACAATAATAATGAAAATGGCATTATCACTGCAAAAGGGAAGTTGTTTTAGGAAGTTTATAACCTTTTGACTCATTTTCTCCTCCCCCACCCAAACTGGTTACACACTATCTTGAAAGTTCTTGTTTTTAATTGTTTGCATCTTAACTCAGTTTTGAAACACTGGAAGCTACAATATAGGATATTCTGGGGAGAAAAGCTTAATGACCTGGATAGAGACAAATGAGATTCTATTCAACTATACATTTTTGTTGGTTTCCTATTAATCATACACTTAAGCAGAAAAGTAACAGTACCTTTCTGAGCATCAATACTAACAGTGAAGTATATCTAAAAATGTCTTTTTACTTCATGAATAATATCTCAAACTTAGAGAGAGTTCAGTCAGTCTTATTCCAGAAAGAGGTTTTGTACCATGGTTAGCCCAAACAGATTGGCACTGTGACAGAGTGCATAAAATATATTCACTGGTGCTGGGGGTAGGTCAGTGCTTTGAATCTTGCTTCCTCACTATGTTGAAGTCAAAGGCCAAATATTTCAGACTTAGGGAGCCTAACTTTAAGCACTTAATTCATTAAGTCCCAGAACAAGGGCCAACAGGAACACAGTAGAGTTTTATTCAGTCATGCCTGATTTTCCTTAGTTCCCTTTGAGAACAAAAGCAGAGAGGAAAGCAAAAGTCCAGCTCTCTTGGGATTGCAGCAAAGAAGCCATCTGCCTCTAGAGCCCTGGAATAGTATTGTCAGAAACTCAGCTGGGGTGCTGGTGACAGACCACTTGCTGGTCACAACAAAAACAAGTGCCTCTGAAAATTCAGACGAATCATAAAATATGCCAGCATGTTGAAGTCTTGAGAGGCCATTTAACTTTTACTGACAATTTTTCCCAGGTGAGTACCGTATTCCAAAAGACTCGAATCTACATCTTCAATATGGGGGAATGCAAACTGAAATGATCATTGAACAAAAGGAGAAAATGCTACCACAGAAGGAACTTCCTTGTTTTCCTTTAAGGATTCTTTCATCCTACTGAAGAAATGCAGTGCTACCTCAAAGAAGAATCTCTGAAGAACTACAGATGAAAGTGAGCCAATAAGTGAAAGTCCATGCAGGCTGCAAGATGTCACAAGCTGGAAGAGGAACTGAATTAGGAGGGCAAAGAACAGAACCTTGGACAGGGGACTGAAGTGTGCAATAATTGATCACAGAAAAACTCCTTGGTCCAGTAACCATTTTTATAGTCAAGTAGACATTTCCTGTGAGGGAAAGATGATATTTCTCTAGCTGACAAGATTATCACCATTATTCAGGAAACACTGGACTAGATAGAAAAGGAGGAGTGGAGCAAAAGATATACGAGAAGAATGGGACTCAAGATCTCTGTTCTGTTCCTGACTCCGCAACAGAGTTCTTGTATGACCCAAAGCAAACACGTTTATACAGTCAACACCAATCATCAATAGGAAAGCATAAAAATCCTTACAAAAAACAAATTTAAGGAATTCCCTCCCACCCCCAAAGAATTAAGTTTAGGACACAGAAAGCACTCTCTTGATAAATTGGCTTAGTTTTCTAAGAATCAGCTATTTTCAAAAAGTCATGCTGACAGTGTCTCTAAATCGAAGTTATTTATGGTAAAAGATACATTATTTAACTACTAAAGTTACAAGAATAAATTATATATGTATTGTAAAATGGGTAACAAGCATATTGCTAAACATTTCATTATTTTTAAGCTACTTTCATCACATTAAATTATTTTCTACCTTATCTTCCAAAGCAGCCATCCTTTCCTTGAGATGAAGCTGAAGTCTTTCATTGGATTCAGACAGAAGTTTATCAACAGTATCTGATAAACGTTTATTATGTTCTTCATTCATCTTCTCTCTTTGTCTAGCCTAAGTTATTTAGGAAGCATTAAAAGTATAATTAATTCAAAGCTGTTGATGTTGTCTGTCCTACGAAACATTTGAAAAGTATTATTTAGAAAGATCTCCAGATTGTGAAAACTGTAAGGCTCACCACACTCAAACTCCTTATTTTCTCCAACGAAAGACACTTTTCTCAAAGGTTCAGAATTAATCCAGATACCTTGATCATCCAAAGGCCTTCAGGGATACCCAAAACCTTCAGATAATCAGAAGTACTAGATTCACAGGCTTCCAAGTGTGAGTTTACAGTCTAATGACTGAGTAGATTTCAAAGCCTGCAGAGCGAACTCCAAGGCCAGCTGACTCAGTATGTCTACAGAAGATTTTTTCTTGTGTGTGAGAAGGGAGATCTAATTAGAATAAAAGTGTGGTATACAGATACTTTTAAACATTTTATTTCAAATTTCAGCTGGAAACTCAAAGCTCACAATTAAGTTCACTAACTTTAATTAAGAGCAACAACTAACAAACATCATAAATCCCCAAACCTCGCCTCAATTTTTAGCACCACATTAGAGGTGGGACATAGAAGAGAAGGCCTAGCTCAACCACCGGCTACCATGCAAGGGATAATAGTTTTACTTTTCAGTTTGATTTCTATACCAAAAAATATTTTTGTAATACCCTTTGCAATTCCTGATTCTTTTCCTCCAATTGTGCTTCCATCTGTCGTAACCGTTCTTCAATGTTGCCATGTCTCTCCTCAGCCTGTCAATTTGAAAACAAACTAGAACTAGTATTTAAGTCTTTAAGTATGTACTGTAAACTGATGTGCTAGCAAGAAGCATAACATGCTTGTGTGTGCAAACTGCCATTTTTGTCCATATGCAGTGCAAAACAGCTTACTATCAGAACCTAAGAATCCTCATTACGTTAAATGATGATCAATTAATCCTCCCACACCAGAATTTCATGGTTCAACCATTGCTGACAACTCACTTCTCACCAGGAAAATTTACATTCATACTTCCACATTGCAATAAATGTATAAATCCCATCACAGGATTTCCTCTCTACCCTCATCCCCATTTGCCTATGTTAATAATCATGAAAAGCAGAAAGCAGCAAGCAGAAACAAGGACCGATGTACAAATTCTACCTTCCTAAACTTGGAGGCAAGTTCCAACAGTTTAGCCTCTTTAGCAGCAGAGTTCCCAGAAGACAAAGGGTCAGACTACAGAGCCAATAAAGGGATAGGAAAGATAAAAAAAAAAAATGAAAACAAGACTTTAAAGACACTTAAGAAGTCCATGTATAGCTACTAGATATACTATTACTTCACACTATAAACTGCTATTCTCCCTGCAGCCATTTAAGGACATATAATGCAAGCTGAAATTTGACTGCCCATTACTTAAAAGCTTCAGCTCAATCCTTCCTTAGGCCTGGTCTATATCTAAAAGTTAGGTCAAAAGATACACTACTCCGGGGTATGACAAGTTCACACCCTTGAGCACCACAGCTATGCCCACCTAACCTTCAGTGTCGATGTGGATAGGTCAACAGAAGAATTCTTCCGTTAATCTGCCTATCTCTGGTCAGAGAGGTGGATTACCTACAGTGATGGAAAAAACCCTTCTGTTGCTGAGGAAGCATCTACATGATGGTGCTACAGTGGCATAGCAGCAGTGCTGTAGTGCAGACATGGCCTTAGTTTAAAAAAAAAAAAAAAAAAAAGAAGAAATTGTCTTCTTCCCTGCCAAGACATAAATTGCTGATTGTATTAAATGACTCCCAACTCATTCTTTCTGGACTAAAGCAGTTCTATACAGTAACAAAAACAGTAATTCAAACAGCAAAGGGAAAGGAAACACTTTTCACAATGCAACACACAAAGCTGATACAAGAGCTGATAAAGCAAACTCCCAATAATAGAAATACAGAAAGAGGAAGTCATTAGAATTTAAATATTTTGAACGTATGCTAGATAATTAGGAGAATGAATAAATGGAAAGCACAGAATATAGAAAACATTTTACTGATTCTGTTTGGAAAAATCAGTGAAAAAAGACAGAACAGAATTGCTATAGTTGGAATAACCACAGAAAAGACTCTCTCACAATGCAGTGAACTACTGTCCCCACCTTTGAAAGTGCTGCAACTCTCTGTGCCAGTTCAGCCTCCACCTCAGGCAAAGTCTCAGCTTTTCTCAAAGTTTGCTGCAACTTTTGCTCAGCCAGTTCCAGTCGTTCTTGCAACTGTCGGTTCTTATCTTCACTCTAAAGATCAAGAATGCAACAGTCACCATTTACAACTAAAATGGTAGCTACTTGTTCCTTTATCAAATACTGGAGTAGCGAGACAGACAGCTTCCTTTATTAGACTTATGGAAAACAATTTTCCAGCACTGATTTTACTTTCCAAACACAAAAAGAAGAAAAGCAGCTTTCCAAACTAACTTTTAAAATTAAGTGTGTCACATAAAAGTGCTATTTCACTGAACTAAAAATTGAATTCCTTCATAAACACAGCCACAGCATATGAACTATCATGGAGGCATTGCTAACGGCTCCAATTTTAAGGTTATGCGGAGGTTTGCAATTATAGTGGAGCTCAAATTCCTTTGCTATTTAAGTAAAATTATTTATATGAGCACTAAATTTAGCACTTATTTTTCTAGCAAAGTTAAAAGTAAATGTGTTAAGTATTTTAGAAGTTAAGGTTAAAAATGACTCGATGTTTCCTTCTGTTCCTTCTAGCTAACAAGTGACTGATATATAACCCTTCAAAGTTTAAATTAATTTAGTTGTACACAAAAATCTCAGGCATTAACCAGTTTTCTTTTTTCAATAAAATAAATAAGAAAGTGATGAGCATTATTGGTTCAACTGTTTCTGTCTAAGCCAAAGGAAAGAGATGGATAAAATTTATTCAAAAACAGAAATGGTTCCTATCAAAGACAAGTAAAACTACAAAGCTTAGGCACTTCACTGCTTGTTCTGTGTTCAAGCCCCTGCTCCCTACCCACTTTCTCAATCCCCAGGCAGTCCACTTTCCTTCATTCTGTCCTCTCTTCCAGATAGCCCCACTCACCTAACTGCTTCCCTTCCTAGACCCCCTAGCTAGAGCCATCAGCCAGCTGCTCATCCTATTGTGCTGTCTCTCTGCTAAGGTTCAGAGGGAGTCCTGGTATGACAGACTGAGCAAACCTGCGGGAGGCAATTGATAGGTTAGAGCAGTGGTCCCCAAACTGTGGGGTGAGCCCCCCTAGGGGGACAAGAAGAAACATTCAGGGGGGCATGACAGGGCCCAGGCCAGCCCCAACGGGGGGGGCAGGAAGGGAGCACCATCCTCCTCCAGGTGAACATTAATTAACACTTTTCACTAACAATCATACCCAGATACACAGACTCCTCACCTCCACAACAAATTATTTTCATTTCCAACATAAAATTGGAATTCTAATTCTTCAAAGAAACACAATCTAAACACTACCTTAACTTTGACCACAGCCTTCATAGGTAACCACAGCACATTAGACTTATTTTTAAAGTATGACTGCTTGTAAGATATCGTAATATTCTTCAGCTAAAAAGTAAGTGCCTTAGCACACACTGGGTACTACTATAGTTTAAATATTACCATCTTCATCAGCAATATATTCAACAGAATTTTCTTAATATTTTATTTTAATTAAAATTATTACTTGTCGGTGCATGGAGTCTTTATTAGCAATTTCATTTTCAAGTTTATCATTGAGGTCATGCACAGATGTAGCTTCACGCTGTGCGGCGAGGTAGCGTTTTTCAAGAGTTGTAATTCTCTCTTCCATGTCTTCCTTTTGGGCCATGGCCTATGTTATGAGAAACAGTTGTCAGAATAAAAGAAATTACATTTAGTCACTAAAAGCTGTGAATTATTTATTTAATAATCTAGGCTAAAACAGTATCAAACATACTTTCTCATTCCTACAGCAAAAAGTATAAAGTGTTGAGATATTTACTTAGAAGAATTGTGTTATTAAATTACAAACTCACTTTAAAATAAAATAAAAAAAAGGATGAGCATAAAGTAGTGAGTTACAGAATGCTTAATTATTATTTACCTCAGAATTATTACAATATAATAGTAGTTTTCCTTATAGTGTGTTAGACTGAACTTACGCACTGAAGTTTTTTTTAACTTGGGAGCCTTAAGTTCAGCTCTTAAACTCATATTCAGCCATTCAATACAAAAGTGTCCTATTTTCAAAGGTTTTGTGTACTCATAAATCCCACTAAAGTTCAGGTGTGCTGCAGAAACTCAGTATCTTTAAAATCAGGATCTTTATTTAGGTACCTAGATATGGATTTAAGAGCCTAACTTTAGGCACTCAAGTTTGAATATTTGGGGTTAGGCTTTGACATCTTTTCCAGATTGTCCATTTTTGCATAGTGTACTGCACTACTTACATTTCCACACTAAAATTTCTTTTAAAAAATCGTTGAATGTTATCTCCCAGCTTCTTTTAAGTACACCTTAAATCACCTTTAGAACAGTGGGTCTTATTACACGAAGTTCCACATATCAAAGCCACTGTGAGGATTATGTTCTGTACTTTGAAATCTTTGAAAATACGAAGTGTTTTATACTGTAGATATTAGGCATTTTAAAAACAATTTGTTATAGTTATCTTAAGGAAAAAAGAATTGACAAAAGTTAGGGTATCTAAATTTTATTCTTATTCCTAGAGTAGCCTTGCCCTTAGAGCATTTACAGATCAAGCAATGTTTATCACGTTTGTATATTCATGAATGTTCGGTAGCACATCTATTCTGAAGCAAGAATGGATAAATTCCACATCTTTTTTTTCCCCTGGGGTAGCTACATATATGCAACACCAAATTTTCCTTCATCTAAGTCTAGGCCCTAGCTAACAGTTAGCAGGATACATTTCTTCCAGCCCAGAGGGCAGAATGTAGGACACCTACAAGAATGTCAATGCTTCTACTAATCAATTAGTAACCACCACTTTAGCAAACAATTAATAGAAACACAAATTTGAGGATACACAATTGAATGATACAACTTCAAGAAAACTAGCACTCAGGAATGAGCTAATCAGTTAGGCCCAGATCCAAAAAGGCACTTAGGTGCCGAAGTCCCAGATTTAGTCACCTAAATCCAGGTGGTGGGTTCCCTCGATGGATTGCTAAGCTGAGATGGCATCTCCATGAACTCCAGACTTAAGCATCTATCGCCATGAGAGGAAAAGGGCTTAGGTACACCCCCCTAGCGGCTGGCTTAGACTTTCACAGTTCATTCCTCACCTCTCGTACATCTCTTTGCAACTTTGTATTCATTTCTTCTGATTTTATTAAATCTTTTCTAGCTGTGTCAAGATCTTCTTCCAGCTCTGTTACTCTGCTAGAAAGAGCAGTGAGACGTTCCTTCATTTGGCCTTGCTCGTTGGTCTGCTTGTCTATAATTTCTTGGAGTTCTAGAACTTTAGCAAGGTCTTCATCGTGGCTTGAAGAACCATCAGAAGATCTCTATTACATTAAAAACAAAAACAAAAAAACCCACCACCTTAAGTTTCCACACTACACAGAGCTTTAAAATATACTATATTACTTCAATATAACAAAGCTAATTAAGGCTAGTTTGTGCAGTCTATCCAATAATAAAGTTGTAATAATAACCTTGTGCTTTAATTATATACTTAAGACTGCACATATATTGCAACCCATACATGACAAAAAAAAATCCATCAGTGTTAAACAACCTTACCTTCCCATTTGTGCTTGGTGTATTTTCCTGATCATGATTTATATCCAGCACCCCATCAGTTAGTGTTCTTTTCTGATTGTTTTGCTCTTTCAGAATCATTAACTAAAACCAAAAGTAAAAAAACACTGTAGCAATTTCACTTTGTATTTCACTTATCACATAAGCAATAGCTAACATAATGCAATGACCTAACTTTGAAGCAAATGAGTAAGAATTTTACTGATTTAATATTTAGAAGATTATTAATGCTTTAAAGAAGAGACTGATGTAGGTATGCATGGGCAAGATGTAGTACAGGCAGCTAAAAACCTATTCCATGCCTGCTATGCTACTGCCATTAGTCTTAAACCAGAAAAAATTCTATCTGTGAGACAGCAGAATAATCAGCTCATACATATAGTTCCTAAACAGACTTCTATCAACAAGAACTAAGGTGAAATCAAACTCATCCAATTGGGATCTAACGAAAATCAAAAATCTACAAGTAAAGAAAATAACTTTAAGAATCATCTGTATATACTAATATTTGGAAGAATACTGATTTGATGCTATGGTATAAATTCTTCCACCCAAACATCCCCCAAAATTTTATTTTACTATAGGGACCTACCTCTTTATGCGTAGTACCTAATTCTTCTTCCAACAAACTACACCTTTCAAGTGCTACTCGTAATCTTTCCCTTACCTGAAAAATAAAGTCATCAATAACATAATTTTAGAGCTATCTTAGCACTGAGCAACTGTGAACACAAGACTAAATTTTTATGTGCCTAGAGATATGGCTTCCCATTTCGTATGCTTAATTGCTCCATCAGTGTCAATGACTTACACCATCAAATTCTGAAGTTTTAACATGCATCAGAGAAAGGAACTTCTGGAAAACTGACTAAGGTTTTAAGATTAACCATTGACTGACACTTTACCTAACAAGGAGACAGAACTTCTCCATTGGGCAGGTGAACTCCATTTGCTGCCATCTTTTAAAACCAGACTAAATTCTGTGTATTTAAAATATACCTCTCCCTTGTAAGGAAGACTCAAACACCTGTAATGTTTGTATTATCTAAGAAGTTAGTGATTTCAATTTATAGTATTTGCAAGTTATAAGAAATAAGCATTTTATTAGACACAAAATTTAGGACTCAAACTGCTAGTTGGGAGTGGGGTTCATCTTAAGCTGCACCCATTTGCACAGCCGAGCTCTATGGTAGCTGGCTCAATGCACAGGCAAACTGAGGGGCTCCAGGACTCCCCCTTTAACCAGCTTCCTCCTGTGTAACAAATCCAGGGTGGGTGAGAGCAGAGAGGATCTTTTCCCCTGTCCCTCCCTTTCTAGCCCTACTTCACCATCTTCCCCTCTTTTTTCCTTTTCTTCTATTACACACATATGCTGTCAATGTAAGGGAAAGGATGTGTAGACTAGGGAAAGGAAGAGCCGGGTGAAAGTATGAAAGGGAGGCGATGAAGAATGAAGAGCATGTGCAGATGAAGGGGTAGAATGAATGAATTTTCTACATTAAGAAAATTTACACAAGTGTAAAACCAGTGCAAATAAGCGCCTCAAAGAGATTTTATTCTTCTTTAAATCTTCCCCAGATGCAGCATGACTCCCCCAGCCCCAGAACAGCCACCATCCTATCTTCCCTGCTCTTGCACTTGAAGCAAGAGGCAGCAGCACACTCAAACTCCAACCAAGTAGAGCAAACAGAAAGGCATAACAGCTTCACAACATGTTTTTGCTTTCCCTGTTGACTGCACTGACTGAACTGGTAATTATCACCTCCTCAATGACTCACTCACCAGTTCACTTAACTGCTTCTTTGATCTGCCTTGTCTAGGTCTGGTGTAATTCTTCACCTTAAGTAGGGAGCCACTCACTACACTGTTACTAATTTCTCTCATTTAACTACTTACATACTCAAGTAACTGTCCCTTGAGCATTTGATTATTTATATAATTTTGTATTGTGATTAGGAACAGAGACAGTAGGAATCAGTAGATTCCTTGTAATCACACTGCACTGTTGATTACTGGTACCACTTTACACTTTTTGCACTCATCTCTAACATTACCATTTCTCTGCATCGCATTTACCTCCCTTTTTCTCTCCCTTCCCCTACTTCATCTCCCCTTCTATTCTACCCTCTCCCTATGTTACTCCCATCAGTTTTTCACTCTTCTGTTCTTCCTGTCCCATTCCACCACCTCCTCACTCCTACACACACAAATCATACCTCTGCTTCCTCTTTTGCCTTTTTCTGTTTGTATCTGGTAACATCCACCCCAACTCTGACTCCAACTCCTCCCACAACCTTCCCTATCATCACCACCTCCCCTCCACCCTTTTTCTCCAGTCCAAATGGAATACCCAAACCCCATTTTTAAAAAATGTCACTGCCATCCACAACCATCTCCCTTTCTCCTGTCTCTCACATCCCTAGTTTCCTCTTCCAACACTGACAAATGCCAGCTTACCTGTCCCTGTTCCCTTAAATTCATTCAAACTCTTGCTGAAAAAAAGTCTTCCTGGTTTGTTGAGTCAACCACATTACCATTTTGTTTGTATAATTTCACTGGCTTCCCTTTCCCACAGCATCAGGTACAAACTACTTGTTTTCATTTTTAATGCTCATTGTGGCCTGAGATCAGACTGATCTCTATTTTCTCTCCATCAGTGATGCCAGCCTTGATTGCCTGTGTCAAATTTTCCAACATACATGTTTGTTTTCTCCCATGCCATTTCTTTTTCATGGGAACAGCACTCTTCAAAACACCACATAGCCACACTACACTATTCTCCTTAAAACTCACCTATGCCATGACTACTACAAAACACTTGACAATGGTTAGACAGCTGGTATGCTGCGACTGCTGCGTACTTCTCTAGCCACAACTGTCAGCATTGTTACCCTGTGCTCCCACTGTCTATGTTATAACCACCTGTTGTCCATTGTCTTCTACTTCTACTTTGTGTGTACAGTACACAGTCAATGATGCCCTTTATGTGTTACTGTAATACAAGTAAATAAGTGTGAAAACCCCTAATGTAGATATGTTGCATAAGCACAAAGCAGGGCTTTTTACACTAATGCAGCTTACATTGGTATGTTACTATATTAAGTTGCACTGGTTTTGCTTTAGTACGGCACATCTACATTAGGAGGCTGTACTGATGTAACTGCATCAGTGTGGTTACACTAGTGTACATTTTTTTAAAGCAGACATGGCATATCAGAGAACCTAACTTCTGAAAACTTTTGCTCGGACAGTTATTAGTTCCACACTTTGGCCGGGGGGATGGGGGAGGGAAGAGGAGAAGAGGGAGGAAAAACATTAGTTGGCACACTTTGTTACCTTTTCATCAAGGGCTTTGTGATGTTCAAATAGTGATTTTAGTGCTTTGAGAACTTCAACTTCACTAGACACTCCTGCTGGAGACTGAGCCTGTCTCTTTACAACAGTCATTCTAAGGGACCGCTCATGTCTGGAGACTAGACATTCCAAATGTTCTAATAGCAGCTGAAATAGAAACAAAAGGGTAAATGAAGAAAAATGTTTATACCTGTTTTGAACATCAGACTAGAAGGACTTTACTTTCTAAAAATATTAGGTTTGAGTTTAGAACTTTGAACCCAGGAGTCAAAAGTTCAATGTTAAATATATTCATTTGTTTGCCTTTAACATTTCAGTGATATCTTTGTATAAAGTTAACAAAATGGAAGAGGTGCAACATGGACCACTGTTCACCCTTTTACCCAGCATTCTTCCCCAGACAGTCTCTAGGTAAGATGCCAGGTTTCAGAGCGCTTCATTTTCATCTTTGCTTAGATAAGATTTCTCAGATCCTTATCCATTTCAAGTCTGGGAACTGCTTTCTAATCACCAGGACTGGGTTGTACAAAGGAAATGTATGAAGAAATTGTTGGGGAGCAACTGCTCGAACCATGGTTGCGCAAGCTGTCTGTATGGATCTCCATGACCTGCATTTCTACTCCATTACTTCAGAATCTTACGCTAATTCAGAATCCCTTATCATGAAGGAACCCTCTGGCAGTCGGAACTGCAGTCCTTTATCTGCTGTTGGGTGGAATATACACAGGGTGCAGTCACAGCCCTAAAGACACTGCTATACTGACACTTCCTTATATGAGGCACAATTGTACCAGCAGCGAGAACCCATATGGACAATACTCAAAGAAGAACTTACCAATTTTTATCTTTGAGTTTCAACTTGGTGTATAAGAGCATGATACACAGTCTGAAGAGAATCTCAATATTAAGTTCAATTCTCCAATTAATTATATTTTCCTTAATGATGGTTTAATGGGGTTTACAGGCCCTTTAAGTAAAAGAGCAGGATGGAGTCAAGTGTCTCCCCATTCCAAAAGTCTCAACAGAACAAAGATCCTGGGGAGAAGTGGGGCAGATATGGGGAGAGAGGAAATGGTCTCAGGGGAAGACAGTCTTGGAGAGACTGTTTAAAGGCCTGAAGCCAAGACTTTTGTAGCGTAGATTTTTGTAGCTCCCTGTCTCCTAATCACTCAATCTTCCAACCAAACAAGACAAAACCCAGGTAGGTAGGGGACAGCACAGAAAGCTCCCTGTTCTCACTGTGAGAGGAGATGTTATTATCCAGGAAGGACTGTTTGCTTGCTGACCTCTCCTCCCAACCCAGCGGAGGAAGTACTGAGTTGGTGAGACCTAGAAGGCTAGAAGACAGCACCCCAGCAGAGACACTTGTATTGTATTTGAGGTAATTTCATTTTAAAACAAAGAATACTGCAGCCACTCCGGGTGGAGCTAGACAGAAAAATTTAAAGGGCCTGCCAAGAAAGAGGGACAGACCGGCTCTGGGTGGTAAGCTAGCCACAGATGGCAATATTCAATAGAGATCAGACAAGTAACTAACCCTTGTATTATTTCTTTCTGCTTTCAGTTCAGCAATTTCTTCTTCCCTTTCAAGGAGCTGTTCCCTGCATACATTAAGCTCTTTAGTAAGTGCTGCAAACTCCTGGAATAAAGCAAACAACAATACATCAGTATCGTAAAAGACGTGCAACCCAATTATATGAATTATTATCACAGTAAGTAGTTCAGTAAAGTTGTAATCAATTATTTTTATTCAACTCATCTAAGCAAAAAGTTTATCCAGGAAGGGGGGGGGGGGGGGGGATGGTGCTAGAAGAGGGGTGATGTTTTCCAGGAAATGGGGCTCAATGACTCGGAGTCAACAGACATGGATTCTCCTCCTTGTGTGGTCTGAGTCAAGTCACTTCAATTATCTATGCTTTTATTTCCTTTTTTCTTAAAAAATTTTTCAAGCCTAGCAAAATATACTGTTTACTGAGGATTACACATGCAAGTGTAGACAAGGCCATAGTGTAATTTGGAGTGCATTAAATCAGCCCCAGGTGCCCTAATTTCTGAGGTGTTCACACTGGCAAGGCATGTAGAGTGCCCAGACTCTGCGGTTGGAGCGCCCCTGGTAATCCACCTCCACAAGCAGCATAGAGCTTGCTGCACCCTGGCTGGAGTGCCGCAGTGCCAGTGTGGACGCCCTGGTCGATTAATGCGCTCTGATCGGCCTCCAGGAAGTGTCCCACAATGCCTGTTCTAGCCACTCTGGTCATCACTTTGAACTCTACCGGCCTGCCCTCAGGTGACCAACTGTAAGACCCACCCTTTAAATTCTCTGGGAATTTTGAAAGTCCCCTTCCTGTTTACTCAGCAAAGCGGGGAGTGCTCGCCACATCATTCCAGGTGACCACGCCTCCATGCGCCAGGCAATCCCCAGTATGGAGCAATGGCGAGGTGCTGGACCTCAGTGTTTGGGGGGAGGAAGCTGTCCAGTCCCAGCTGCGCTCCAGCTGTAGGAATTACGATACTTACGGGCAGATATCAAGGGCCATGATAGAAAGTGGCCATGACCCAGACGCAGTGCAGTGCAAGGTTAAAGTGAAGGAGCTGCGGAATGCCTACTACAAAGCGCAGGAGGCAAACCGCAGCTCCAGTGCTATCCCCTTGACCTGCTGGTTCTACAAAGAGCTGGACGAGATACTTGGAGGCGACCCCACCTCCACTCCGAAGAGCACAATGGACACTTCAGAGGCCATGGCAGCCCAGAGTGCAACAAAGCAGGAGGAGGAAAGTGGGAGCGAGGGTGCTGAGGAGGAGGGGGCCCAGAGCCAGAGGATGGCCTGGCTTCCCTAGATGCATGCAGCCAGGAGCTGTTTTCAAGCCAGAAGGAAAGTAGCCAGTCGCAGTGAACGGTTCTTGCGGAAGAACAAACAGTAGATGAGGTGCCCAGTAAGCGGCATTTATTTTGAGAAAGGAGTTGTTGGGTGTGGGCTGTTGGGGTGAGGAGGGCTGCAGAAAAAAGGGTTAGGGCTGCGTGCATGCATAGATGAGGAATAGGGCGTTGATGTACTTTCTCACATCACGGTAATCGGCCTCAGTGATCTCATCAAAGGTCTCATGCAGAAGCTAGGCAATCCACTTGCACAGGTTCCTTGGAGAGCTACTGTGCTCCTTGTCCCAGTAAGACTAACATATCCACACCACTGTGCTGTGAGGGGCGGGGGAACCATTGTTGCACACAGGCAAGCCGAATAAGGGCTAAGGTGGAAGCCGCATTGTTGCAGAACACCCTCCCTTGCTTCCCAGGTCACACTCAGCAGCGAGATATCTTCCAGGACGAACCCATCCTGTGGAAAATGTGGGGACAGTGTTGAGTATAGAGGGGCCCCTGCAGCCAAAAATGACCAAAAGCACACTCCACAGTCATTCTGCATCGACTCTGCCTGTTGCTGAACTGCTCCTTGCTGCTGTCAAGGCTCCACGTGTATGGTTTCATCAGCCATGGCATTAAAGGTCTCAAAGGATCACAATGGGCATTTCGACTTACTCTACGGTGATCTTCTGGTCCGTGAAGAAAGTCCCGGCTTCCAGCTTCCTGAACAGGCCAGTGTTCTGAAAGATGCATGAGTCATGCATCTTACCAGACCAGCCTGCCTTAATGTCCATGAAATGCCCACGATGACCCACAAGTGCCTGGAGAACCATAGAGAAATACCCCTTCCGATTTATGTACTCAGAAGCTAGGTGTCAGACTTGGAATATGCGTGCCATCTATCGCCCCTCCGCAGTTAGGGAAATCCATTTGTGCAAAGCCATCCACAATGTCATGCATGTTGCCCAGAGTCACGGTTCTTCTGAGCAGGATGCGATTAATGGCCCTGCACACTTGCATCAACACGATTCCAATGGTAGATTTGCCCAGTCTGAACTGGTTAGCGACCGATCAGTAGCTATCTGGAGTAGCCAGCTTCCAGATTGCAATCACCACGTGTTTCTCCACCAGTAGGGCAGCTCTCAATCTCGTGTCCTTGCGCCACAGGGTGGGGGTGAGCTCAGCACAGAGTCCCATAAAAGTGGCTTTCCACATCCGAAAGTTCTGCAGCCACTGCTGATCATCCCAGACTTGCATGACTATGTGATCCCACCACTCAGTGCTTGTTTCACGAGCCCAAAAGCGGCGTTGCACGGTGGTGAGCATATCCGTGAATGCCACAAGCAATTTCATGTCATATGTGTTATGCATGTCGACATCATTGTTGGACTCCTCACTGTCACTCTGTGGCTTAAGGAGTAACTCGACTGCAATTCATGACATGCTGGCAAGACCTATCAGCATATTCCTCAGCAGTTCAGGATCCATTCCCGCAGCCCAAAAGGGAAGACAGAGCATGCAGTACAAAAACCATTGAAAGATGGTGCCAAATGTGGACAGAAGCACAGGGATTGCTGGGATGCGAAGCGATGCATCACGAGGCATTGGGACAGGACCCAGGATGCCCCGCGCCCCCCTTCCCATTCTCACAAGCCTCAGCACCAGTCCAATATGGGAAGAGGTGTTCTGTGGGATAGCTGCCCATAATGCACCCCTCCGAATGCTGCTGCAAGTGCCGCAAATATGGCCACGCTACTATGCTTGCAGCTGACAGTGTGAACACACATCAGCGCTCTCCCTGCTGCTGTCTCCGAGGGCTGGTTTAACTCCCAGCGCTCTACATCTCCAAGTGTAGCCAAGCCCTATGTCTAAAGCTTTAAGACAAAGCTATTTTGAGTTAAACTAGACTGAAAACAAATTCCTTTGAAAGGACGTCTCAACTGTACCTAAAACATCACTACTGCAATGTTAACATGTGCAACTAAAACAGACAAACTCAAAGCTGATGTACAAAAGTTTCAGAGCCTAAGGCTTTGTTTACACAACACAGCTTTTAGCTACTCGTCAGGCAGTGTATACGCTGTTTGTCGGCACTTTCGCGGACAAAATATTTCTACCGCCTATGAGCAGGGTTCGCGTTGTGGACAGGAGAGTGCTTCTGTCATCAACGAGCCATTTACACTGCCACTTGCCGCAGCAAAACTTTTGTCTTTCACTGGGGGGTGGGGGTGGAGGGTTTAAGCATCTGTGAATGACAAAGTTTTGTTGTTCAATTGACAGTATAGACAAAACCTCATTCTGTAAACTGTATCCAAAAGATGGATGGGATTGGAAAAAAACAAAAACAAAAAAAATAACTTCTGTAACCTAACCCTGTGACATATGCTCTTGGGACTCCTGACACATTAGACTGTTGAAAGTCACTACAAAAACAATAGTGGTACCATTGCCATCAATGACATACAATCCACAACTATCACCTCCCCTACCTCTTAAAAAAAAAATATAATATTCATATTCATTGGAACAACAATTCAGATTATTACTGAGAGTGCAGTTCAAATGGCTTTTTTAAGTCAATCATAAAAGATTGCTTGGTTTGAGGAAAAAGGGAGTCCTCCTTTAACAGTATAGGAAAAGCAAAACATCTTTACTCTTGTTGCATGACAATTAAATTCTTTTTGCCATTTTCAAGGAGGAGGATGATAAAACTTCATTAGGTCAGTTTAATACATTTAATGAAAACCTGATATGGAATACACATAATCAAAACACAAAGATGTACTTCAAATGTTGTTCATGCCTACATAAATTAAAACCTTCTAATGCTGCCAATATGACGACCTTACTAAAGCAACAAGGAGTCTGGTGGCACCTTAAAGACTAACAGATTTATTTGGGCATAAGCTTTCGTGAGTAAAAACCTCACTTCTTCGGATGCATAGAGTGAAATTTCACTCTATGCATCCGAAGAAGTGAGGTTTTTACTCACGAAAGCTTATGCCCAAATAAATCTGTTAGTCTTTAAGGTGCCACCAGACTCCTTGTTG
>NC_048301.1:82821091-82855518 GCF_013100865.1 Trachemys scripta elegans
AAGTGAAGGAAGGGCTCTGGCTGCCGGAGCCCGTACGAGTGGCACCATCCGGCCGGCTGCCCTGTAAGCCCCGCATGCTCTGCATGGGGGGGGGGAAGTCCGGACATTGACAAATTCCCCCCGGACGCTATTTTTAACTGAAAAAAGCCGGACATGTCCGGGGGAATCCGGACGAATGGTAACCCTAGTCTACACTGAATGCTAATTTATGTTTAACAACGCATGTTATAACTGTGACATTTCCCAAGGTATTAACTGCTAAATAGTATATTGAGTAGCTTAGAATTTATGAAATAAATTGGTTGTATCAATCCAGTTCCTAAGGGGCAACTGTCTACATCACAAACCAGCACCATAACTGCCTCAGTAGACAGGCCAAAGATTGCTTGGTCATGGAGACTGAGCTACCCTCCGCTAAATAGTCACTTCAGAGCATGGTTGAAGAATTCTGGTGGCGTTGATGTTGGGATATGTGAGTAAAATAGAGGATTCTATTCTCCAAAGCTGCCTATATTTCATAAGAACTTAATTTTCTTAAAATAAATGTAAAGTATTGGGGTAAAGTCCTGTTCCCCCCTGAAATCAATAGCAAAACATCCATTGACTTCAATGGGCAGGATTTTAATTTTTATATGGAATCTAAGATTTTGGAATAAGATGGCAATGCAATAATTCAAGCTAAAAGGTAAGATATACATCTCAAAGTATCCTTTTTGTCAATCAGGAAGTATCTTCATTGACAAAAATTACCTTTCACTCATGGCAAAAAAATAGTGAAATTGAAAAGTGATTTTTGTTTTGCTTTTCAGCAAAAGCAATGAAAACTCAAAATATGACAGTTTTACACTCTTTTAAACTATCAGAGCTCATATTGCAAGAATCTGTAAACTAAACTCAACCAAGAAAGAGTTTTCTGAACAGTTGATGTGAGACTTGAAAAGAGGCAATGTAACAAATGAAATGCGGGGGTAAAAATGCTTTCATTCCAATACAGGAACATCTGGTTTATTGCAACAATATCTACTGTAATTATATCACTGCTGGAAGAACTGCTCTAAGTTAGGTTAAATTTGTGGGTTTCCATAATAAACACTGCTTTGGAGGAATGGGAAGGGGGGGTTCACTACCTCAGCCATGTCAGATCACATTGAACTGTACTGTGATTTGAGGCAAAAATAACAAAATATGGAAAACATAAAAGCAATGTTTCCAACCATATATTTCTTAAGATATACTGTTGGGCTATTCCTTATTCTAGCAAATGGAATCTGTGCCAAAGAACCAGATTGTTGGATGGCTGACCATTTTTCACTGATAAAACTTACAAATGTAAACTTTTTGACAGCTAGGAATTGGCTCATTCTTAATACTACTACTATTATTAATAATAACATCGCCCTCAAAGCACTTTACAAAGGATGGTAAATATCATTATTTCCATTTTACATATGGAGAAAACTGAGGTACTTATGATGGGTCACATAGCAGGTTAGAGGCAGAGCTGGGAATAGAATCCAGGTTTCCCGAGCCCCGGTCCATTACCCTGTCAAGAATAATTGTTAAAACAAAACCCTCAAAAACAAAAAACTCTGGATTTTTATGCATAAGGGACTCTGTGCTAGAATCTAACATCCAACCAGTTTGTCATCTAACAAAACTAATCAAAATGCAGCAGTTCACAGTGTGTATCAGTTTCTCTATTTCACAATATCAAATGGAAAGTTTAAATCTACACGAGTCGTTCATTATGACAGAAACAATCATTGTAGTAGAATGTTGTCACAGGACCAATTAAATCTTTTGATTTCAAAATAAGCGTCCCAATGTTTGCCTCAGTATTTATGTAGCAACAAGAAACCACTATCTATTCCATTGACAACATAGTATCTTGACATGGTAGTGACAATGGACTATTATTATTATTATTATTATTATTTTATTATAGAAGTGCCTAGAGGCCCTAGGTCACACTGGGGCTCCAGTGCTAGGCACTGTACATTCACACAGTCACTCTGAGGGAATGTCTACACTACAATTAAAAACCCAACAGCTGGCCCATGCCAGCTGACTCTCGCTTGCGGGGCCTGGATTAAGGGGTTGTTTAATTGCAGTGTAGCCATAGGTGATAGGGCTGGAGCCTGAGTTCTGGGACCCTTCTGTTTCACAGGGCCCAAGAACCTGGGCTCCAGCCCAAGCTCGAACATACACACTTCAGTTAAACACACTCTTATCCCGAGCCCCATGAGCCCAAGTCAGCTGGCCTGGCCCAGTTGTGGATATGTAATTGCAGTGTAGACATACCCTGAGAGGCTTGTAATCTCAATAGACAAGATTCTATTCCACTGACATTACAGTACATCCAAAGCCACATTCTGCTCTCATTTAAACCGCTCCATCCCAATGAGTTCAGCACCAGTATAAACAAGAACAGGTAAATATTTTGTTGGAAACAAAAATAAGAAACTAATTTCACAAGCGGAATTTCCATTAGAAAATTCTGGGCTTGTCTACATATGGAGATTCATATTATGGTGACGTGGGCCATCGATTTATACAGGGTGCAGAAGGCAAGGTGGATCAAGCACAAAATCTTCATGAGGTTTTTTTTTAACCTTTTACCTCCATCTTGTCTTATGTGGAGGCCTAGTGCACATCAAACTGAGGTGTGAATCTACAGCACATTAGCTTGCCGCGCACCAACAGAAGTATGTCAAAACACATTATGAAACGTTTAGTGTATGGTATGGGGAACCACAAAGCCAGTTACTGCGCTGCACTCTAGTGAGCTGTAGATTAACACACTAGTTTGCTGCGCACAAAGTCTCTATGTAGACATCACATTCGGATGTTGTTTTCCCAGCCTTTATCTGGATTCATAAATTTCTATTCTATGGGCCGAACAGAACTTGCAAAATATGCTTGTGCTATACCCAATATACCCCTGTGTTTAACCCATGAACCTAATGTTCTTTCATGTTTGTGTCCGCAAACAGGTACTTATGTGAGCAATCAGTCATGTTATGCATGCAAATGTGGGTTTTGTGTGTGCAACAGGCTCATGCTCAAATTTTGTGAGTGCAGGTTAGATACTATCTTTGTTTTTGTCTTCTGCAATTGAGGTAATTTCTTACCAGGCTCAATGCTTAGAATTGAAGCTACTGCTGTACTAACCCTGCACACGCAATAAAATAATGCCAGAATGTAACATTTGAGATATTTTTCTAATTTGTAATCAACTAGAAAAGTTCATGTTAAGGGTGTATTACAGAATCACTCAGCCTAATTCAGTTTCAGTAAACTGCATCGTGTAAATATGCAACCAAATCCAGTTAGCTTTTCGCAGTAGCATGTTAGAGAAAATTAAGAAACTGCTTCAAGCATCCAAAATAAAAAACAGATTTCTTATTATTTACAATTTACTGTGTGGATTCCTATCGGCATTATAGAGCATAGTGCTAATTGCGACTAGACGGGGGCACATCAATCATATCAAGAGACTTTTTCTGGCAGAGTATTATATATGTTATCCCCTTTTTGACTTTCTCAAAGCTTTCTTTTGTGTTTGTCCAATTTTTCTCCAGTTTCATATTAATCTCTTTTTACAAATCAAATCACACAAATGCTACCAATAGAATAAATCTGAGGTGCAGCTTAAAAATTCCACACACACACACACACACACACATTTCAATTTTGAAAACTGTAACTGAGCTCCTCATATCACTAATGGATTTATTTTCTTGCTTATAGTTCAAGGCCTCTTTTCTGTTTCCCCTAAAACAAATGGCTTACTCCCATTTATTTCAATGGGGAAAGATCATGCCTTAAAGTAACATACCTGGGGACAGATCCTCAGCTGATGTAAATAGTCATACCTCAACATGACAACAGAGGAGCTGTCCCCTGAAGTATTAGACACTTACATATAGTCTCTACATAGCAGATATATATATATCTGTCCCAGCCTGATTCTGGGATATGAGCAAAGGGAGCATAATGTAGTAAAATCTCATTCCATGGGTAAGTTAGTGACAGCAGGGCAAGCAAGGTATTATTTGCTTTATAAAACTCTACAGAATCATAATTTCAATGATGTCAGCCTCTATGGCATGGCGGGGGTGGGGAGGGGTGTATTCCCATCCCAACTCCCAACCTCCCTATTTTGGGATTGTAGTTAATTATGGATGTAACGTATGTTATGTAACTATGTGCATACCATTTGCAGATGGATTCTAGTAATTTCTGGCTGGATGCTGATGTTGTAACCCAGTGCCTCATTTCAACTCTTTTGGCATAATAAACACAGCTAAGAATCAATATTACTGAACCGCTTCTTGTTTTGCCGATGATGGCAAATCCCCTGGAAGCACTCTTTTCATTTATAGTAACTCATAACATTAAAAGAATTAATCCAGTTCTGAGCCTTAACTGATTACACAGCACTGTCATTTGAGGGCCATAGTTTAACTTTGGGAAGGCTGCTTTACTGAAGGGTAATTAAAATAAGTTGTTTTTTAAACATTTTCTTCAATATGTATCTCTAGGTTGTCATGTTTGGTACCATTGTGTTTGTGGGAGAAAAGGCTTTCAAATGACACCCAACTCAACGCATTTCCAATGAAATTGTATTATCAAAATTTCCACCATCTGGAGAACCTGATGGTGAGAGCTGCGGGGTACGAGACACACAGAGGGTGACACCATTGAAATTATGATTCAATAGATTTTTATGAATCAAATGAGATCTTCCTTACCTTTCTATCATTAACTTGCCCATGGAATTACACATGGTCCCAGACTAGTAGTCCTGGGAGATATTGAGAGTTTCCTTGGAAGAGCTAAGCACCCTTGGCTCCTTTTGAAGTCAGTAGGTTCTGAAAATGCTCCACACACATTCCAGGATTAGGCACCGAATCAATAAAAGCAGCTAAATTATTGTAGCATTATTCCATTTAATCCGCCTCAAAATTTTGGGTGAGATATTGAGCTCAATCCTGCAAAATGCTGAGCACTCTCAACTCCCAGTGATTTGAAACTAGAGTTAGGTTGATCTACATGTCCCAGGAGTCACTCAGCACCTTATAGGATTGAGCTCATAGTATTTAAAAAAAGAAAACCTTTCTCTTTATAGAAAAGCAAAGTTTTAAAATGTCTCATACTAACCTGAAACACAATAAAACCCCCAAACACCACAAGACATGATTTCCAATTCTCCAGCCTTTGTTTCCGCTTTTATAGTGTTTCATTAGTAACATCTAAACAGCAAAAATTGCTTATGGCTGACTGACTTCCTCCCTTGGTGCTCATAAGTCATCACTGATTGGCTTGACTGCCTTTCATCTCTGCTAAGCTCAAATCAGAATTACTTGCTCCGAGGATGTGTTCATTTCCAGCTGTGGGCCCCACACTGCATTACAGAGTGAGAGGTATTTATTGGCACTGGCTGCTTATGTTTGCAGAATTTTGCTTGGGAAATATAGGGCAGCACCTGGATCTGTTAGATGTTTCATTTTCTTTTACTGATAGCATTGGAGATTTTCTCTGTGGGAGTCTGAATGGCTTATTCAGTTTTGGATTTTGCATTTTTAAATGTTAGCTTGGAAAGGAAAGCGCTCTGCTCTGAGAAAAGATGGGAAACATTATTTCAGAGAGAGGCAGTAAAGTCCTGTGGACAGAGCAAAGGTCTGGGCGAAGGAACACCTGAAATTTAAATCTTGATGCTGCCAGTGATTCACTCGATGGCTTTGGACAAGTCATTTAACCTATCAGCCAAATTCAGACCTAGTGAAAGTCAGTGGAGCTACATTCTCTTATACCAAGTCTGAATTTGGCCCTATGTCTGATTTTCCCCATCTGGAAAATAGAGATGATAATATTTGCAGCGATGCTGTGAGCCTTAATTAGTTAATGTTTGTCCTGAACTTACAAGATGTGGAGTGCAACATAAGTGCTAAGTATTATATATACTGTACAAAAGAGATGACCATGATTCTCGTCCCAGTTGTGTGAGATGCTGAGCATCCTGAGCTTTGGAGGAGACAGGGGGCGAGGACATTAGAGAAAAGAGCAGATAAGCATGGAGGGGCACAGTTCTGGCGAGTCTTGAAGGCAGAGACAGGAATCCATCAGAGAGGAGAATGCTCAGCAACTTCCAGGAGGTGCATAACACCTCTCAGGATCAACCCTTAGAGCAGCTTTTCTGCAGTCAACATTTGGAAAACAGATTCTATTAAGGTTTCTCTCTTGTTTTCCTACTATTCTTTAGCAGACCTTCTGCAAAAGGGGCTACTGCCAGTGCATGAAAGCTGAGAATTTTTCAAAACCACATAGGGCATTTAGATGCACAACTCCCAGTGGGAATTGCATGTGTAAATCCCCTAGTTGGATCTGAAGATCTCAACCGAAAATAATATAGATTCTAGATACAATATGACGAAGACGAGCATGACAAACATTGATCAAAAACAGAACAGCTCTAGCAGAAACTGTGGTGTCAGGCAATATTTACTTTTACTTTTTGGTTTCCTTTTTGGAGTTTACTTTGATGACTCTCTGGTCACAGCCCCTGCACTAGGTCTCCTGTTTGAGATAATTGCTTTGTTGTGGTGCAAGTGCTGGGTGATATTTTGGACACTATTTCATACACAGGCACTGAAACTTTTTCTGGAAGAATATGGGTATGTTAGCCCTGTGGATGTATCACTGACCTTCCACCATTAAGGCAGCTGTGACTGATCCCAAAATTAATACCTTCATTAGAGTGGGGCCATCCTTTTACAAGGGAGTGAGATAAAGAGAGACTTGCAGTAGAACTGTGATGGAGAATATGTCCCCAATATTAAAAAATACTTTCTGTAGTTTTCATGCTGATAGTAGTGGTCCTTGTGAACCATGTTGTGCCACCTCAAAGTGAAAACAGCTTCATTAAAAAGGTTTTGATGGCCCTTGCATGATTTACACTCAATACAGCCCTGTTACAACAACAAAGTCTTCACACCACAGAGGTCAGACATCAGAGATGGACTCAAGCCACAAAATTCAGAACCTGTGATTTCAAACACACCAAAATTCAGAGTTGTTCCAATGAGGGGCCTGACCATCCAAGGAGATGAACATACATTGAAACTCAATGAGCATTGCAAGAGTGTATATCCCAGGATGATCAGCCCACATGGTATTTTGGTAAGCTCTGAAATAAAGATAGAGGTAATATATAAATTCCAGCTCATAGAAACTCGTTTGGATTTCAAATTCTTCTCAAGTTTGGGGACATTTGGCTGCAGGGTTTTGATTCAGACTCATCTCTGTTAGAAACAGGAAATGCTGGGGGCTATTGAACATTGTGAATTTTTACAGGAGACCAGCTCAGGTTATTGAGAGCAGGTGTTTCTGTAATTGTGATGTACTGGGAAAATTCTCAGGCCCTCAAACCTATACTTCTTGGATAGCATGTAAATGGTGTATAGTGTTGGCACATTAGGCTGTAATAAGGAACACATAGAGACATACTTTGGCTCAAGACTTGCTATGGGGTGTGTATGGGTAGGCATTTTACTTTTTTCCTCATTTCTGTTTAGTGTTTTATTTTAAAAGCTGAGGGAAGGCCAGAAATAAATGTTAAGAAGCCAGGCATCATAATCTTCAAAGTGCTTTACAAACATTAGCTAATTAAACCTCTCACACCCCAATTATACAAGTAAATAGCATTCCCCTTTTCTGGATGGAATCTGAGGTTCAAAACGTGGAAGCTGCCCAAAGCTAAAAAGGCAGCCAGTGTCAAATCCAGGGATAGAAACGGGGGATGCCTGGTTCTCTGACCTGTGCTCAAGTCGTTCACTCATTATACATTTATCCAGCTGTATTTGTGGGTGTAGAATTTTTTTCTGGAGGGTTAAGAAACATTTAAGTGAATGATTCCTCATTGACTCCTTCCTTGCTGGTTGTCACATCTTCCATATTACAATGGTACAGGGCAGCATTATAAACTAATGTTGCATTCATCTAGCTGGCTAAACTTTTCCATAGTTTTCCTCTCTCCCACCACCAGAAATCCTGTCTTTGTGGTCTCAAGGGTTTGGACTGAGGAGAAACCCACAGGGGAGAACTTGTTTTCCCTTATTCAGAAAAATTAATGTCCTTTTAATGCTCTCCTGCCATGCACTGGCCTTTGCACTCTGGCCCGAGCTCTTTAGCTGCTGTCGTTCATCCTGGAAGAGCTTTCCCACATGCTTTAATGTCAGGGGACTTCCTGAACATGGACAGTCGTTTCTGTATGTGTTTGTGTAGGAGGAAAGGAGCAGAGGTGCCACAGTAGGCTGGGATAGAACAATTGCTGACGGGACGGAAGAAGCAGAGCTTGAAAGGCCTGGATCACAGTTGGGTTCTGTGGGTGCAGAGTCCCTGACCCTCCATGGCTTGGTGTCTATACAGGTAAAAGCCATTTTAAAAAAAAAATTTGGTCACTAAAATTGCATCTCCTGTTTTGCACATCCATGTTTTTATATGCACAAAAAAATCAGATTTGCAGGTGTACACTACATCTTAGGCCCCTTTGTCTTCTGCGTTTGCTTAGTAAGTGCATGCTTCCCAGATATCTTGCAAAGAAAGCTACTAATGCAAAAACATGTGGTTGGATGGATGGATATTTCTTACCTGACACACTGTGAATCTCATTGGCTCTGTACACTAACTGTCCGAGACAGGTATTTTTTTTTTTTCAGTTTCTGGTAATTAAATCTAGGTAGCAGGGTTAGAAACAGAAGTAGCAAGGGACCCAAAATCTGAAATTCTGACCCAAACTTTTCTATAGTTTGGGAGAGCTTGAGCTTTGGTTTTGATTTTGGTCCATCTCTAATGAGAAGTAGTTAAATTCTATGTTCCTTAAACTTTGCAAAATAATACTCTCTAAGGAGTCTTTCTGGACTCCATTCCTAATCCCCAAGATTTACCCATAATAAATGATAGATGAAAATTATTTTTGACTGTTTATTTTTATTTGCAGCAGATAACAGGGATCTAGTCCATTAAGAAGAAATGGTCCATTAAGATGCTCTGACCAGGGATGGAACAGATTTTATTATATATATATATATAAGTGCCTTTGATCTGAATGCTGTGAGCTGTGCTTCTCAGTACACGGCAAGATCAGACCCTAAATAAGAGCCCAATAATGCAGTCACTCAGTCAGTAACTACATTAGTGGATGTTCTATATGGTCCTGATTCTTTAAGATGCTGAAGTTTACCCCATTCTGGAGGCTCACAGAATCCAGCCCTGTGGAAGAAACTACAGGTTCAAGTCCTCATTCTGTAACATAACCTTTAAATAATATTGATGTTGCCAATCAATACCTTAGATCCTCGGTCACAAGATGTTAGATCAGATTATAGAACTGAGTTTTCTTAATCTATTGAATATCAAAAATGGCCACTTCTGGCTTGCTATTCACACCATCTGTTGCCAGCAGGTTGTATCTGCAGATTAATAATTGTTACTGATTTTTGAGTGCTGAGTGGTTAAAAGCAAATCTTTAGTAACTGAGAAAAGTCTTCCATCATTGATTTCATTAGGATATGTTGGCACGGCAAAAAGAAAATATACTGCATGAGGCTTCATAGAATTATTTCTCCCAGCCACATGTGATATAAATAAAACAAACCTCGAGAGTCTGGCTCAGAATATGGAATAACATTTATCCTGCAATCATTTCTGTTGTGTTTCACCACAGAAAATGTTGAATTATGGGCGTCACCATATATAATATTTAAATATTTCAGTGGTACCCAAAGCTCCCAACACTCTTGTTACTTTCCCACATGCAAGACAACTTGCCAGCAGCATTTCAAAGAGTAGCACAGTCACTTTGTAGCAGCCCCTTTGTTTCAGGAAATATAAATCTGATGGAGAGATGCATCTAGGCTGCACATGGTGAGTCACATTCTGAGCCCTAGTTTCATCCCCTTTGTGATGTTTTAGTGGTGCAAAGGGCTTGGAGATTCCCCCAGCAGGGCTGGGATTTCCCTGGCATAAAGGAATCCCTAATTGGTGTAAAACTAACATAGCCAGCTCTCTGCCATCACTCCTTGCAGGGGTGGGTGCCATGTGCTCTGGTGATCCACAGCTACTAGAATTGTCACTAGGGCGTTTCCTAATGGTGTGACTTAGAGAAGCCCACTTAGTCATGCCACTGGCGAAGCCAACCCCACAGCTGGTCCCAAGCCTGAGGGAGCGGAAAGGTGGCTTGAGTGACATATCTGTCCTCCTTCAGTTACTGCACTAAAAGCAAACTCACCAAACCAGAGGAGGTTAGTGCCAATTAAAAGAAAACGAAGTTCAGTGAGCAGGCAAAAGTTCTCAAATATCAACTGAAGAATAAGATTGAAGATGGTGACTTTAAGACACTGCAGTGGTAAATAACAAATAAACAGCCACCGCAGATGACCTCTTAAGATGCAGAGATCTTGTGTACATGCAAATTTCTCTAATAGAGAACAGGTAAATATAAATAACAACAAATGATATAAGTGAAGAAGTATTTCTAAATTGGTTACGTTTCATGAAGCATCAGTGTCTCTTTCTGAGGATTTTGTGATGCATATGGGATTTGAATAGATCATTGGATGTGACACAGATTTTAAACAGGTTCTTTGTTTTTTTTCTTAGGTATTTGTCCTTTGGGCATTATAGCAGGAATTTTCAAAAGATAATTAGGCAAATAAATGTCACAATAGGGGATGCTGGGTTCTGTACACTTTTGAAAACCTGGCCCTTATTTAGGTGCCTAAGTAAGAGCTGAGCTCTTTTGAAAATCTGGCCCCATGAGCTTCTCAGAGTGTACAGGATGACGTCTTTTCATACTAAAAATATCCTACATTATCTCTTAGAAATTGGCTAATACTTACACATTTGATAGGGTCCACTGGAGGGCACTGTGGCAGGGAGGGGGAGACTCTGCTGACTGGGAGAAACAGTCCTGACTCAACTCACCTACTCCTCTGATCCATCTCCTGCATCTGCATGTACTCTGAAGCCTCTTGCCAGATTCCATCCTCTCCCTTAAACTGGGAAGCAACTGGGGGAGTTGGATTGCAAGAACATTGGAGGCCTGGAGAGGAAAGGATCCGCATGCAGCATAGCTGCAAGTATTACATAGTACAATACACTAAGAGCAGGAATTACACAGAGTCTCATGAGGAGTGTGGGGATAACGGGGCTGATGGTTAAAGTAAGGTAGGCAAGAGTATATATGGACTGGAGGGTGGGCAGACAGGTGGAAATGGTATTTGAGAGAAGGGAGAGAGCAGTAGTGGAAAGGGAGCTGAAACTTCTTTGGGATGAGGGAGAATTTTCTTTTGGAAGAGCTTCCTCAGTCCCCATCTTTCGGAATGTTGGTCTGACACTTCTAAGGGTTAACAAGGCTAGACAAGCAGAAAAGACTTCTGCCACAGACCCTCTTTGTGTTAATATATAGCTGTTTTTGTGTTAAACCTTTCATCTGAGGAGCTCAAGGCACCTAAAATGATTGGATTAAACTCCACAACATCTGTGGGATATGGGTATTAATTGTAATTTTCATTTTGCTGATGGGTACTCTTAGGCACAGAGAAGTTAAGCGACTTGTCCAAAGTCACACAAGTGACTCAGGATCAGATCAGGGAACAGAATCGAGGAGCCTTGATTCCTACTCACATGATCTCACCCTTAGACTACACCCCTTTACCACATGAATATAGCATCTGACTGGGGCACTGTGGATACAGGATGCCTCTTTTCCCTGGAAGCTTGTCAGTAGCAATCAGGGGTACACTGTCTACTGAGAGAATGGATGAGCAGAACACTCTGTGGTTAAAATAGGAAACATTAGTCATTTTCCTTTCGGGACTACAGCAAAGCCCTGAATGAATGATATCATCAGCTAGAATATTGTAACTAATGGATGAAGCTAAATGTATGCATAAACTGTTGTTTTAACCCACTTTCCTCTCCTCCACGAGCATTATGCAAGAGGTAAAATCTTGTAGACGGACCTACAGAACCTTCTTTACAATCTTTATATGACATCAGTAGAGGCTTGGACCAAAAGCAGTCTCTCCCTTTTTAAGCCAGCATGATCTACAGCCAGGAAGCATTAGTCAGCAGAGATTACTGGTAGCTGTAGTTTGGAACCACCAAAGTGAAATGTTTTCTCTAGAATTATAATGAAGGGAGAAGGATCCATAACTAGAACCTCGCTCTCTCTCTCTTTTTGCAAAAACTTTTTTTTTTTAACCAAAAATTTGCTTTTTGACAAAAATGAAAATTTTCATAGTGAGTCAAATTTTCCATTTTGTCAACAAAAAAGAAACAGAAAAATAAATATTTTCAATCAAAGTGTTTGATAAAACTTTTGGTTTTTTGGTTGGATTCCATTTTCAAAAAAATGAACATTTTTTATCAAAAGATTATTTTTTACCAAAAACGGAACTGAAGAAACATAATTCCTTTTCTCTCTCTCTTCCCTATTTTTTCGGTAGTGTTATTTCGATAAAATCCTTTAAAAAAAATTCCCAGTAAAAATACATGCAATTTTGACCAACTCAAGCCACAATAATTCATCCTATGAAGGTTATTGCATGCGTCTGACAAAGTGGGTATTCACCCACGAAAGCTTATGCTCCAATACAGCTGTTAGTCTTAAAGGTGCTACAGGACTCTCTGTTGCTTTTTACAGATCCAGACTAACACGGCTACCCCTCTGATAATTGACATAAATAATAGAATTTGTGCACACAAATAGAATTTGCTTATACAAAGAGGATAACTTTGTGCATTTCATGAAAGCATTAGGTGCAAATGGCTGTGCTACATAAGTGAATCATGCAATACCCCAACACAATAATGTTTGTTATAAAGTGATACATAGGTATTAATAATAATAAACTGCTCACAAATTTGAGGACACAGCCTCAGCTGGTATAAATCAGTGTAACTCCAATAGAGCTAAGTTGAGCTGACAATCTGGCCCTATTGCTATCTGAATACTGATAAATGGAGGCATAGAGAGGTGAGGTGATTTGCCCAGTGTCCCACAGAAATTCAGCGAGGCAACATGGACCAATGGACAGGATACGGGCTTAAAAATGTCTCCAAGTAGGGCATTGCAAGCATGAGGGGTGGTGTGGAAGAAAGTGAAGAGGTCATGGTGGCCAGATGGGATACCAAGCACAATATTTTTGGTGGAATGGAGGAGGCAGATGTGACAGTAAGCATCCAACAGTGAGGAGGGAAGAGCAGTTAAAGGTCTTGAAGGTGAGAAGAAGCTTGACCGTGATGTAATGGAAAAGGGGAGCCTGTGAAAAGATTCAAACAAGGGGTGATGGCATTAGATTATTAGATCATCTGGGTTGTGTATGGACTGGAGGACAGAGAAGTGGGTGTCAGGGAGGCTAGAGAGGATAAGGCAGCAGCAATCAAAAAGGGGGATGATGAGGGACTGAATGAGAGTTTTGGCCGTAGGCACAAGAAAGAAAAGGTTAGATCTTACAAAATTTGGAGACGACCTGGGTGTTCAAGAGAGAGGGGAAAGTTGAAGACATCATCATGTCATGGGTTTAATGGACGGGGAAGATGGTGATGTTGTCAACAGTGACAAAGAATGGGAGGTGAGGGGGGAGAAGCTTAGAGAAAACGTAAGGAGTTCAGTTTTGGACATGTTAAGTTTAAGTTGACAGTGTTCAGACCTGATCTGGTTCAAGTTTGTGAACAGTGTTTGGGCAGGTTCTTATTTTAATCTATTAGTCATCCAGCGGTTTATCCAGATTAAAGTGGGTAAAAATGCAATAGGAACACTTTATAGAGCCAGAATGATTTAGATTGAAAATTGGGGGAAAAAATTGTAAAAACATTTATTTTTATATTGAAAACCAATAGATGCAATAATCAATAGAAAGGTTAACATAACATTTAAAGAAATCCACTGAAAACAGGATTTTTTTCAGTCATTATTTAAACATTCCCTTGCAATGTTTGGAGTGCAAACAGTGCAACATTGTGTAAGAGCATGGCTGCTGGAAAACGAAACTGACTAGAAACAAAAGTGAAACTATTTTCATTCTGCATGGTGGAAGAAATTCCAAATGTAACCAAATAATAATCAGTGTTGACAACTCTTGCCATTTTATTGTAAGTCTCATGATATTTGTAATTTTTCTTAAAGCTCTGGAGTCATTTNCCCCCTTTTTGATTGCTGCTGCCTTATCCTCTCTAGCCTCCCTGACCCCCACTTCTCTGTCCTCCAGTCCATACACAACCCAGATGATCTAATAATCTAATGCCATCACCCCTCTGATAATTGACATAAATAATAGAATTTGTGCACACAAATAGAATTTGCTTATACAAAGAGGATAACTTTGTGCATTTCATGAAAGCATTAGGTGCAAATGGCTGTGCTACATAAGTGAATCATGCAATACCCCAACACAATAATGTTTGTTATAAAGTGATACATAGGTATTAATAATAATAAACTGCTCACAAATTTGAGGACACAGCCTCAGCTGGTATAAATCAGTGTAACTCCAATAGAGCTAAACTGAGCTGACAATCTGGCCCTATTGCTATCTGAATACTGATAAATGGAGGCATAGAGAGGTGAGGTGATTTGCCCAGTGTTCCACAGAAATTCAGCGAGGCAACATGGACCAATGGACAGGATACGGGCTTAAAAATGTCTCCAAGTAGGGCATTGCAAGCATGAGGAGTGGGATGGAAGAAAGTGAAGAGGTCATGGTGGCCAGATGGGACACCAAGCACATTTTTTTTGGAATGGAGGAGGCAGATGTGACAGTAAGCATCCAACAGTGAGGAGGGAAGAGCAGTTAAAGGTCTTGAAGGTGAGAAGAAGCTTGACCGTGATGTAATGGAAAAGGGGAGCCTGTGAAAAGATTCAAACAAGGGGTGATGGCATTAGATTATTAGATCATCTGGGTTGTGTATGGACTGGAGGACAGAGAAGTGGGTGTCAGGGAGGCTAGAGAGGATAAGGCAGCAGCAATCAAAAAGGGGGATGATGAGGGACTGAATGAGAGTTTTGGCCGTAGGCACAAGAAAGAAAAGGTTAGATCTTACAAAATTTGGAGACTACCTGGGTGTTCAAGAGAGAGGGGAAAGTTGAAGACATCATCATGTCATGGGTTTAATGGATGGGGAAGATGGTGATGTTGTCAACAGTGACAAAGAATGGGAGGTGAGGGGGGAGAAGCTTAGAGAAAACGTAAGGAGTTCAGTTTTGGACATGTTAAGTTTAAGTTGACAGTGTTCAGACCTGATCTGGTTCAAGTTTGTAAACAGTGTTTGGGCAGGTTCTTATTTTAATCTATTAGTCATCCAGCGGTTTATCCGGATTAAAGTGGGTAAAAATGCAATAGGAACACTTTATAGAGACAGAATGATTTAGATTGAAAATTGGGGGAAAAAATTGTAAAAACATTTATTTTTATATTGAAAACCAATAGATGCAATAATCAATAGAAAGGTTAACATAACATTTAAAGAAATCCACTGAAAACAGGATTTTTTTCAGTCATTATTTAAACATTCCCTTGCAATGTTTGGAGTGCAAACAGTGCAAAATTGTGTAAGAGCATGGCTGCTGGAAAACGAAACTGACTAGAAACAAAAGTGAAACTATTTTCATTCTGCATGGTGGAAGAAATTCCAAATGTAACCAAATAATAATCAGTGTTGACAACTCTTGCCATTTTATTGTAAGTCTCATGATATTTGTAATTTTTCTTAAAGCTCTGGAGTCATTTGATTACATCAGAAGTTCTACTTTCATTTTAAAAAGTGTGCTTAGATTTGTTGGTTGCAGAGAAAAGCTTGAAAATTTGAACCGCAAAGGCTCAAAACTAGGCAGCAAATAAAAAGAATCCCAGATTTATTATTTGTTTCAAATCTCATGATTTTGAGATAATCTCATGATTTTGGGGGCCTGACTCATGATTTTAGAGCTCCTGTACATACCCACAGGGTTCAGATATGTCTTTACTCTCCTCGTCAAAGCAGCATGTCACCATCTACACTGATATTTATACCCACGCTGAGGGGGGCAAGGGAGCGTGTAGTGTATGTACTCTACACACTTCCAAGAGGAGTGTGCAGTGTAGTCTTTTATTAAGCAAATCACTTGATGATGTACAGGAGGGAATAGAATCTAGGTCAGGTCTCTTTCGCTGGCCTATCTCTGAATTTTCTTGCCTACCATAAGGCCTTAATTTTGCAATTACTTTCGTGGTGTGTAAGGTTATTACATTCCAGCACATGTGTGAGTGGAGGCTAAATGTGAGTGCAGGTAAAATTAGGGACTATGCATAGTTCTCCTCACTGAGCAGTAGTAAATTTTAAACTCCCTCTTTCAAATTCTCTTTCTCATAAATACTCAGGATAAAACTGGCATATGAGCAGAAAATTGTTGAGTCCGAGAAGTCATGTACTTAAGCATGACCTTCATTGTGCCTAATGAGATGTTTAAGTACAATTTCCCCTCTGTGGGTCTAATCCTGAAAACTCTTGTTACCAAGCCTAGTCACTTAGGATGGATTCCATGAAGGGACTTAGGTGCTGCAACACTGAGCATCACAGTGCCTAACATATAAGAGCCTAGAAAATCAAAGGAACAGCGCCGTGATCCAAAGCTAAATTAGGTGCCTAGGCTCCCTGTACAATGAATGGGGAGAGATGGGCACCTGAAAATGCAATCCACAAGTCAAGCTAGGTAGGGAGCAGCCTAACATAGCCAATGGGAGATGCCAACCAAAAGGGAGTGTGGTAAGCCCTGCCCCTTTCTCAGAAATAGGCATCTGAGTTTGGGCTACAGAGAGGTGCCTAAATCTGCTTGCAATCCACAAAGAGGAAACTGCCACCTGTAATCAGACAGTTTAGGTGCCTAAGGCATTTCTTGTGGGGAATGAATTAGGAACCTGTCTCTCTCCACACAAAACAGCTGGAGTAGGAGGTTCCAATCTTATACCTTTTAGCCCACTGGTTAGAGCACTCACCTGGGATGTGGGAGATGCAGGTTTAATTCCCCGCTCTCTGCCGTAGCCACTCTCTTTCTAGCATAGTGATTGTTCCACTAGGGATAAATAGTCAAATAGTCATTGGTAAGGATACAGTTCAGTCATGGTGGTCACCATTGTCATAGAACCTGTGAATTTCGTCATTTATATGGACCCTGTTGCTGGGGAATTAACAGTTTGTTGCTTTGCTTTGATACAGTCCTCTCTGCAATGGGACTAGATTAAAGCTGTTAATGTGCAGTAGCACGATGCACATGGGTTTTTTACCATAACTATGCCATGAATTATACATAATTTTACCATGACAAAATTGTATCCATAGGCAGGGAGACACACAGAGAGAGAATGACTCTATAGTCCAGTGGTTAAGACACCCACATAGCAGGCCCTGAGTCCAATCCCCCTGCTCCAACCACTCTTTCATTATTTATCCACAGTGGAACTGCTTCAACAGAAGAGATTAAGGAAGCCCCCTATATCAGAGTATTCCATAGCTCAATGGTTAGAGCACTGTCCTGAGAGATGGGAGACCTTGTGCAAATCCTTTGTCCCCATCTGAACCTGAGTCTCCCATATCCCAGGTGAACACCCTAACCACTAGGCTAGAAGCTATAAGGTGGGCAGTGGTAGCACCACCATCTACTCCTTCTATGGCTGGATTTTGAATGGGAACAATGCTGTAGGAATGCTCAGCGGTCACCTGCAGGATTGGGCCCTGCACATGATGTAGGTGGCCAAATGCCTATCTTCCGACAGTTCATGAATTGCTGTGGGGCTTAGGCAGGAGAGAGGTGTCTAGAGAGGGACAGCAATGTGCATACCCCAGGGCCTAAAACATAGGTGCCTAGGGAACTTACAGCAAAAAGTTAGGTGACAAGTGAGTTTAGGCACCTACAAGGTTTAGGCGCCTACAAGGTGAGCAAGCAGGATTTTAGTGGATCACAATGGTGCTATGCTTGGGGACTGAGGCACCTAAATCTGGTGTTTAGGCACCTAAGTTTCTTCTTGGATCACACCGTTAGGTACCTAAAAACCTTTGAGGATCTGGGTCTAACTCCCACTGAAACTCTGTGAGAGTTAGGGACCTATATACGTTTGAGGATCTTGGCCTTCGGGCTTACACCTGCTACTTGGTAATAGCAATTTGGCAATCATCTGACAACTCTCTAATTAAGTTCCCAATCCTTAGGCAAAATTCTCATTGACTTCAGTGGTGTAGAACGAGGCTCTCTTGCACGCCTTGTGCTGCTCACCTCCATTTATTTTTTACTTACTGCCACAGCATTCTACGTCAGTGCTGTGCAAGATTAGGTTTACAGAGACTGGCAAAACACTTGACAGCGTTTGAACCTCAGGACTAACGCATTGAACCATACCCCTTATGAATGATATTTATACAGGACGTAGTATATAGTATAATAAATATAGGGTAATGACACCTCCCAGTCTTGCTGATATTTCAGTGTATAATATTTTCCTATCATGGGCAAACAAAACAGTGACATGGTATCTCAAAGTTGGAGCTCCCTTACGCATCACAAAATAAAACCAAGCCGCAATATGCTGTTCTTCAGTGGAGGGCAAATGTGATTCATGTCACAACAGGTATGCTACTCCCATAGGGGCAAGTTTGTACTTCAAGAAATGATTTGGTGAAATAGCAAAAACATTTGTACTCTCAAATAACCCCTTTTTAGTCCCATTGCCTGTAATGAGTTCAGGATTTTGAGGAATTTCATATCTATCCATGTTGCCCTTCCATCACTGCATCTTGACATGTAATCCAGTGTGATAAAAAGTACATCATCTGCATCAACCATAAGCACGTAAACCTCCCAAATTTAGTGATTTGTTTTTTTCAGCTCTGAGCATTTCCAGTCGTGCACAATTCTTATAATGGCGGATACAGGTGTAGTTTTTGGAGAAAAGTTGCTTTTACATTACTTGGTAACAGAACAGTTGTAAATTTTTTGCCCACAAGGCGAGATCAAGGATCCCTTAGAAGTGGTTCTAAGAATGTGTTAAAGAGTGTGCACAGAAGATGCTTTAAACATTTCTCCCTGTTTCACGGTAGATTGGGTTGGTTGATCGTAGCGTTTGGGCTTCTTTGATTAGACAGCAGTATGTTCCAGCGAAGCTGTAAGGGCTATCCCTATTGGTATCCAATTTAATAATTATGATAGCAATGATTAGAATTAAAAAAAATGAGGTAATAGTTATTTATATGATTGACATTCTGCTTCAGTGTTTTCACACAAAGACCTCTCTCTCTCTGACATGCAGGCACTGCATTCCCCACACATTCTTGCAGCCTACACCACATAGTCAAACAATAGAGAGCCTTCTTTCATTTTCCTGCCTAGTTTCTGTGAACAGAACTCTGTTGACAACAGAGTCTGTTCTCACTCCTGAAGAATTCCAAAAATTGAACAATATAAGGAGAGCCTGTGACTTTCAGGAGACATCTTAAAGCACTCTGTTTTTAAATTGTGGTTTGGTGCTCCTTTTCCTTGTTTTGTTGTTGTTTCAAAGGAAACCTACAAAAATGCAGTTGTCCTACAATTCAGTCCTCGTACCATTAATGGTATAATGCAAGTAGGCTGGCCACTTGCTCTCTTAGACCATTGCAAATTCCTACCCCCACCCTCCAAACTTTAATTTCATGACAGGTGCTAGCTTGACAGCTTCAGGACTGAATTCTTCTACACAGAGAACACCTACAGCATAGGCAGCAGCAGTCTTATTTTCCCCTTCCTACCCCACCAATACGCCTCAAGCCTGAAAAGGAGGGACCACCCCTAGGGTTAAGAATGCAGTCCATTCACCATACCCTTCATTCTTTGCCCTCTCTGTTGCCCCAAAGGGTGGAAAGTAGTGCCAGTTATGGTGGTGGCTCTTCTGTGCTATGGATACCTGCACAGTAGGAATTGATATGAAACTACCAACTCATTTCACATAGGCCATTGACCTGTCGGCAGATGGTAACAAATTTGGACACACTATAAGTATAACTGACAAGGGACTTGGCTACAGCATAGCTGTCTCCTGAGCCAGTCACAAGACGGTTAATGTGTAGGATCAGTAGGACCTAATACAATAGGACCAACATTTTTATTTATTTTTAATCCTTCAGTGTTTTTAATATAGATCTGAACGTATATAGTAAAAGCACACCTTCCATCTGAGGATCTCAAAGTGCCTATCAAACATCAACACTTTGCGTGAAGTTGGTACATATACACGTATTGAATTTTGTTACAGTAATGACCAGAGGGCCTGGCTGAGATACGGATTGCATTGCTAGGCATTCTACAAACAAATAGTAAGAGCTTTCCTGCCTCAAAGAGTTTATAATCTAAATAAGTAAGACAGAGAAAGGAAGAATTATTATCCTCATGTTACAGATTGTAAAGTGAGGCACAGAGAGTTTAAATAATTTGTATATACAGGGTTACACAGGAAGTAAAAGCTGGAGCTGGAAATGGAACCTAGATCTTCTGAATCCTAGGCCAGTCCCTTAACCAGAGCGTCTTTTCATCCTCTTAAGTGATGTTCATTTTATATTCTTTTTCTAAAGGATATTTTTACCTGTCCTGCTTACCTCTTATTAATGAGCTAAATCATCTCCATTAACCACCATTGACATAAAACTGTGAGTATGATTCTGTACCACCCTTCAGGGAGATGCTGCACAGAAGGTACCACCCTGGAGGAGGTGGGAAAGTTAGAGAATCCCCCAGTGGTTGAACTTATAGCAGCCTGTCCCATGCTGCCTATTGGCTGTGGAGGAATCCAGAATTTCTGTAGGGCCATGTCCCCACTCTGCCCTTTTCCCATTTTCTCCAGCATGCCTCCCCCATGCCAAGACCTGCAAGGTGGGCAATATAAGGCTGCTTTTGGTAGCTCTATACTGTGTCTGTTCTTGAGGAATATTCCCCAATCCTCTTGTGGAGCCTTAATGGACCCTTTGCACAATGATAGTGACATAAGAGGCTAGAGAGGGGATAAAATTTGGCCAACTGTGCATGTTTCCCACCTTTATAAAATATAAGACTCTCTTGCCCTAGATTTCAGTATATTTTTCACTGCAGCGTTTCTGTTGGTGATAGAATTAATGCTGTGTGCGTGAACACACACACACACACACACACACACACACTCCTTATTTCTATTCATGTGGCCTGCTGAAATTAATGTATCTTATTTTAAAACTGCTTAATTTAAAATTTCACATAGATTTCATAGTGCCTTATGAGCTTATATAAAGAGATATTTTAAGGAATGTCAATTCTTTATTTAGGCCTAATTTGTTCCTGGCTTCTGACTTCTCCGGGAGGGTCTGCCATAGTGGAACATAATGGAACATCAATGAACTGGCCTGTTGACGTCACTAAGAAAAGAAAACAATTGGAAAGTGACAATCAAAGGAAGGTGAAAGATCTAGTCCCACTGTTTCCTGTTTCAGTTGATAGTTTATTCAGATGGCCTGCAGATAATTTATGCCAGATAGATAACACATGTAGTGAGATAGTATGATGTTTATCCTCTTGGCTTTGTTGATAATCAAGTACTGAAGCACTCTATGTTCTATGCTTTGTATATCCCAACCATCTCCACTCTTGGATTCAAGACTTAATTTATTGTGCAGTGATGATAGAAGAAATATGGGGGAAGAAAGATCCAATAAGTGTAAATATATCTAAATATGGCAGAGCTTTGTGTGCTATAGTGTCCTGATGATGTAAGGATTAATGTTACCCAAAATTGGGCCAGCTAGTAAGCTTAGGGAGGACTAATGACCCACCAGAGTTTGGCAGAAAGCAGCACATTTATTGTATTGATAGCTAAGCTCAAAAAAGGTGAGGGGAGGTCACACTTACACTCGCATACTCATGCTCCCAGGACAGGCACAGCACTGGAGATGTCAGGATCCTTCAAGGTCAATGTCCCACAGCACAACAATGGATGGTACGATGAAGGTAAGTCTTCCTGAGGCACAATGGAATGCAACGCGGCGAACCACTGGCCAGGCGCACAGGCAGAGTGAAGTGCCGTTGACTTCAGTGGGGCTCTCCACAAGGGTCTTCAAGTGTGGAGCTCATTTAGGGTGACCAGAGAGCAAGGGTGAAAAATTGGGACAGGGGTGGGGGGGTAATTGGCACCTATATAAGACAAAGCCCCAAATATCAGACTGTCCCTATAAAATCGGGACATCTGGTAACCCTAAGCTCATTGCAGGGCTGGGGCTAGTTTAAGACATACCAGGAATAAAGATGATAGATATTAGTTCAGGGCAAGGAGAAGGGAGGACAAGGTTTAGAGCAGTAGAATCATATAGCGAGTGTGCTTAGTAATATATGCCTCCTGTGGAGGGAGGGGTTCACATGATGCATTAGTTTGTTGATGGCTGGAAGGAGAACCATGTTCATTGGTTTTATGGAAGAAATTGGTCAAATTTATCCCTGCTATAACTGTATTGAAATCAATGGCCTGCGCTAAGGCAGAACTTGAGACCTACTGCCTTGAAATACAGTTGGATTGAAGGAAATTTGTTGTTGATTGTAGTATTATTTGATCCATTGGGCCAAATTCATCTCTGGTACATAGGTGCTGGAACTAGGAGTCCAGCGGGTGCTGCCGTACATGCTGGCTTGAAGTGGTTTCCATCATATACAGTTTGCTTCACTGGCTCTCAGTACCCCCACTATATGTTTCAGGCCCCTGCTCTGGTATTATCCCCTAGAAGTCAATAAAGTTGAAACAGGAATATATTTGATAACCATTAAAATGGAACATAGTCAGATATATTAGAGTAGGGCTGAAATCCTATGCAGTAAAGGGAGGTGGTAAATGAGCATGCATGTCTCTCTCTCACACACAGACCCAATGTAAGAGAGCTTACACAATGTAGTTATCATTACACTATTTGTTTATCATGTTTTTGTTGTTGCAGTCTGGTTTGGGAGTTTTTTTTCTTAGATTTTACATACAATATACTAATACGCAAGGTACATTTTAAGCAGGATACAAAACAGCCAAATTATTGAATTCAAACATTTTAAGTTATTAATTGACAAAGGGCTTTTTCTATATACATGTTACATTCATACAAACTGTTCAGAAAACTAAAAGCATTCCCTAACTGGGAACAACACACAAGAAAAGAACTATGTATTCTCTATTTGCTTGTGCAAACTCTGTCACTTCAATGGTGTCACAGCTAAAACTATATTTGTATACAACTTAGATTCTTATTTTCCCCTGATATCTGCCTATACAAAGAGTACAATTATTAAATTCACAAATGAAAAAACCCAGCATGAAGACAATGTTAGGGTTCAAAATAAAGCCCTCAAAAAGCAGGAAATTCAAAGTTAAGGCTCCCCTTCACATTTAACCCACTCTGTTGCTTTTAAGTGTTGCATTTCAGAAAGGATATAGAATTTCCTTTTCTTCTGAGGTCTCCACACTACAGAATAATGTCAACTGCAGTATAAAGGCAAAGTACAGTGAGCTAAAGAGGAATCAATCTGAACTTAAGGGTTTCAAGTTTCAAATCTATCTGAATGTAAGGAACCTGTCTGAATTAAAGGGTTTCAAGTCTGACCCTTAAAATCATTGTTCTATCAGTTTTTGCATTGACTTCCCTTCTTTTATGATATATTTTATATTTCACAAGCGCCATGGAGTTCCCATAGCATAACTCATTTCCCATATGCTACTTAGCATTAGCAAACTTTAAGCATGTGAGTAGTCTCAATAGGACTTTAAGCACATGCTTAAGAGCTTTGCTGGATCAGAGTCAGAAGGCTGAATATATTGAAGGACCATACATTTAGCAGTATAAGCAATGGCCCAATCTTCCAGGTGAGTGGAAGCTTTTGCAATTGACTTGAATAAGAGCAGGCTCTAATTACAAAAACTACTCCCAATATGTAGTCAAGAATAGAGATAGTATGAATATTTTATGAAGCATTCACATTCTGAGAGGAAAGGGGGTGCATTGTGCCCCAGTTTCTATACTTGATCAATTTGATGGCTGCAGGGATGTAAATTTAGCATATGCACTAAACTCACATTTTTATAACAGTTTGCGGAATATATGTGTAGCACTTAAATTATTGACTTGACTGTGATGGGAAGCTGAAATCACGCAGAACAGGAAATGACATGGGGCTACAGGTAATGCTTTTAGTAAAATACTAATCACACAAGTTGTTTACTATGGAATGTTGATGGAAACAAAACCAAAATTGGGTAACTTCGACATAGGGTCAGGTCCTGAGTTCCACAGGCTGTTGGAGAGCTGAGGGGACAGAGCATTCAGGTCTGAGGCCAGGATTTTGGGTGACGGGGAAAGAACAATTGTGTATGATGGAAGCAGAGTGTACCATTGACAGGCTCCAGAGGAAACCATGTCGAGTCTTTCTTGTCCAGAGAATGGAGGGTCACCTTTGATGTAGGGTCTTTCAGGACTGGGGCTAAGGGCAAGGATCTCTAAGGAAATCTTCTTTCCTCCTCAAAGCAATTAACTTTGATATATGATTAGGGAGCTATAATTCAGACATCAATGTCTTGGCTCTTACTCATTTATTTTTACCAAAATACCAAAATGGGAACTTAATACAATTGAAAAAGTAAAGTGTGCCTACCTATAACTTAGAGCTTAGGAAAAACACTGAAACATACAAGTGCACCAGTAACGCTGCTCAATTTATCACTTTTCTGTAACTCGAGTAGTTAATGTTACTGTCACCAAAAGTGATGACATAAAACCATGAGGGCTGACAAGTTGTAGGCCAGCTGTCAACCTCCCTTGATGTGAAAGCCTAGAGATGAGGCTTTAAGAAGGGAGCTGGCTATGATGGTGTCACCATCACATCTTGAGCTGCAGTGGTCTTCCTGGGTACCCCAAGCATAATAGACAAGCTAAATTCATTTGAGCAAACTTAATCACACTCATTATTCTAAATTCCGAATGTATTTGTTCTGTTTATGGAGAAAACTCCTTTGGGGCTCCAGATGAGACATTTCTCACATGTATTATTTAGCTTTTCCTGAGGCCTAATGAATTACTTTAAATTACAGATCTAGATATTGATTAGCCTCATTCAGTTGAAATCTAGGCTTAACAATCTATACTGGTCTATAGTTTATTTGTGATAATATTCCTAATAAAGAGCTGCAATTAATCCACATCAAGAAAAATCAATTAATACAGATTTGTATCACAAAGAAAGAAATCCTCCTGAATTGTGCCCACTAATCCTGAAGCTTAGGCCTATCTTTGCTGTTGAGGAGAGCGGACAAAAAATATTGATTTCACCCTATTTCCAAAACTAACAATGGTGCAATAAGAACATGCAGGACAGACGGGGCTTATCAATTAAAACATCTTCTGCATATCCTATGATATCTGAGGACATGACTCTCTTCAACCTTTTCCAGTTCTGTGCATTATTAATAATTATGAAGATAATGACGTACCATTCAATGTTATAATAATGTCTTGCAGTTATCTCACTCCATTCATCCATAGATATCAAAGATTTTGAATTCGCATAGATTCTGGTTATTAATTTTACTATCCTTTGAATTATGACATGAGTGGTTCTAGAAATGAAGCCCCATGTTAAGTTCAGTTTGCATAGGAAAGGATAACTATTCCATTTAATTTTTGTCTAGTGGTACAAAATTGAAAAAGCACAACTCTTTTCTAAAGTGACTATTCTTGTAATTTGTCAGTATGATGTCCCATTTGAATCAAGCCAATAGCTATCCTAATTTATTAAAAATCGAAACCCAACATTTGCCTTATCAGAGCCTTTTTGCAGGAAGCATCACATAAACACTCTGAATTAGATTTTTCAATTTTATAAGCCAAACGTTGTAAACCCCGTAACACAAAGAAGACAACAATATGTCATTGTCCTTTTACAATTCCCATTGTAAACAGTTTATACGATTTATTCTTTTGCATGCTAGATAATTACATATTTTATACGAGTGTATCATCAGCAAGTCATTATTTTGACTGCCCCATAATAGAAATTGTGTATTTTCCCACTGCAGTGAATGCTATTCTTAACAAACATTGCCCTCAAGCAGCTAAAAATATCAGCATCCAGTTGCCTGTGGGAAAATTATGATGAAGTTATTTCAGTGAAAAGTTCTGTACTGATCTCTTACTAGACTTTTCATTCTGTCTATGCATTCACATACAATGCTGTCTTCTCTCATATGCAATTACTTACAAGTGCTTAGGTGTCACATATGGCACTTATTAGGCAAATAATGCCCTAATTCACTCTAATGCTAACATTAACATGAATGATTAGGACTAAGATTAGTCATTTTAACATAAATCACGGTGACATAGCAACAGCTATATTAAGCATTAAGAGGTATCAATTATTGCAGTTTATGGATTAAGATATCAAATGATACGGCAAAGTATTTGGTCTGGCCAGGAGGACCATGAAATTAAAGACAAGAATAGCCATCCATATTTCTTTGTGTTTTTCAATCTAAAATTTCATGGGGGCATCAGGTTCTGAAAAGATTTTTGGGTCGGCTTGTTGTGGGTTGTCCACATTAGCAGGTAGCTTTTTCCCCATCCATCCAAGGTTTTTATCTAGAGAACTAGTATCCATCACACAGATAAAGAAATAAGGAGAAACACTAATCTTATAACCCATTCCCTTTTGAGCCCCAAACTGATGTCATCTTCAGATTTGAAGATGCCAATAAGTATGCGACAATATTTATTTTCTCTACTGCAGCCATTTGAAGTTCTTTTTGTAATGATAATTAATAATAAATGTTTTGCATTTCTCTTGCTCCTTTCGTATGAAGATTTTTGAAACCACTTTACAAACATTAATTAATCCATCATTCCTTTGAAGTGTATTATACCCCCTTAGTCTTCTGATCCTCATTTATCATATTTCTAAACCTAAATTATTTAGGCCTATGTTAAAATCAACATAGTTCCATTGATTGAAGTAGACACCAGCTGCGGATCTGGCCCGAAGTTTGTCAGTCATGAGAAACGGGACATTAATTACTCTTAAGTAAATGATATTGGGGTCTCATGTCGATGTCAATGTACGAGGAGTCAGCAAACAGTATAGGTGCACACAGATACGTGAGGTCAGACCAATGTGAGAACCCAAACATGGTTTTATGTACGACTGACAATACTGTCCATGACCGTTTCAGATTGTTGTATCTTATTTTGCACTGTTCACCTTTTTCACATAAGATGCAAATGTGCCTTCTTCAAAGCAGTTAGTGAAGACATGACAAACCATCCATCACCTTGCTCTCTTGTGGGTGGTTGCTTCCCAATTGCTGGAATCAACCTGACATTCTTTCAAGTTTGACTTCAAGTGTTTTTATATTGTTTGTACAGTCCACCATGAGACCAAGTGCCTTACTTTAGCTGACCATAAAATATGGTGTTAGATATTCTGGAGTTTGCCAAACAAACAAGATGCCCAGACCAAAGGAGCTGAGCTTTTATGAGCATGCTTTGAATGCCAGACATCTGACAATGATTCAAAATTTCAATATTGGGAATCTTGTCGCACCATTTGACCCTGCAAACAGACTGAAGACAGCACATATGGAACTGATCGAGTTTCCTAATATGGCAGCAATATGTTGTCCATGGCTCACAAAAATATAGAACTGTTGTAAGCACTACTGCCCTATAGACATTTAGTATAATGCTTATTCTGATACCCCTATCATTCCATAGGCAGTGTGATATCATTCCAAATACAGAGCTGGCCTTGGCTATGGAATGGGTAATCTCATAATCAATTGTGGCATTCTGTGTACATACTCCCTTAGATAGCAAAACTTCTCCATGGACTTGAGAGGAGCATTGTTAATCTTAATAATTGGGTAGACATGCACATTCTCCAGCACAGGTTGGTACAGTACTTTAGCTGTCTTTAGATTGATTGTGCAACCAAAATGATTGACTGCACAAGCAAAGCAATCATTTATAAACAGAATGTAATCAATCAAGTGAGCAACCAGTGCACAGTCACCTTCCCAGGGGTAGTGTCAAAGGGTTGCAGATAGTGCAGCGTGGATAGTCAGATGTGGAGAGTAACTGCGATATAAGCAGGAAAACCTGTTGAATAAATGGTCAGGGACAATCTGACCACAGTACCAGCAAAGCATGGTGGAGCAGCAGGTGGAACTGCTTCCCCTATAAAATGCCACAGGTGGCCACAGATAGTATTGGACATGGTGATCATAGGCCACCATCAAATAAGCCTACGGCTAATTACAACCGAAATGACCATGCAATTGCCCTTCCAGAAGTAACTCTGGAAAGATGGAGGAAACATGAGCATTCAATAGCATTTGCTAGAAGAAGGAACTCCAAGCATAAACCTGCATCCATCTTTGTTGCCTTTTTCTCTGCAATTTCTATACCACTATGGCACATGACTTATGTAGATGACAGAGTCAGACTGGAACTGCAACTTTAATCCAATCAGAGTGCAAGTGATTCAGCAATACAGACTTTGCAAACCTTAACAAGAAATCCAAGTCCTGAGGTGATGGGGACCAGGCAATGGGGAATGGCTGAAGATGCTGCTGAAAGTTTTGAGTCACAACCCTGCACACAGGCGACCTGGGAGTGATAGTCATTCATTGAAGAATGAAGCAGATGCCACATTCATATCCTTCCAAGGTGTCAGAGGAGCCCTATTTAGAGACAGTGCTGCTCTCCTCAAATAGGAAAAGAGATGGGAAAAGATCCCTAAAAATGCTTGCTCCACCCAAACCTCTGAGAGTGCCATATCTGACTGGTCATCCAGGGTTTTTTGTTTGTTTGTTTTGTTTTTGCAGTCTAAATAAAAGACCCAAATAAATTTTGCAACTTGGAATGTTTGCACATTAAAAAGGAAAATTGGTTTGTGTTAATAAATAAGAATAAAAAAGAAATTAATAAATAAGAATAAATAAGAAAGCAGAAGTAACCAACATGGACTTTATTGGCCCTGTTTAGCATTATTTCCCCTCCTTTTGCTCTGTATTTTTACTTACCTTCTTTTTCTGTTTGATCTTTTGATTTATTTTCACCTCTCACTTTGGCATTTTGAATCTTTCATGCATGTCATCCATGCCCCCGTGAAGGCCGTTTCCCAGACAATATACTGTATGTGTTGTTATATATATACTCGGCCTCTTCACTTGTGTATAACCAGTGACTCTACTATTTGTCCAGCTGTATCTGTGTGTTCAATATGTTTAAATGTAATTAATCTTTTATTCCTTTAAAAAAGAATTAAATGTGAGCAGTTATTATCTGTGAATTCTAAACATATTTTTCTTTAAAGGTGACCTACAAAGGGAGTAAGGGCAGCAAAAATTGTCCCCTCCCCTCATTTATTGTTTATTTACGATGTGTAAACCTGAAAGGTCTCCCCCCACATCATCTTCACCTGACATTCTTGATATTTCTAAGACCTGTCTACAAAAAAGCTTTACCAGTTTAACTAAATTCCTTATTGACATAAGCTATATCAATATAAGGCACTCTTAAATCAATTTAAGAGTGTCCACAGAAGGGGGAAGGGTTGCACTCTGATTTACCTAAATCAGTCTCTAAACCAATTTAGTTGCATTAGTAAAACTTGTGTGTAGAAAATCTCTAAGATGAAAAACATACATATGAAAAATGTTTTTCAAAATATAACACTTTTCTTTCCTTCTTTATATATGATAAATATAGTCTTGGAAGGATTAGATTTTTATGGGTAAATGTCAGTAATGGTCAATTTCACCATACACAGACAAACCAATGGAAAACATATTTCCATTGATAAAAATAATTTACAGATAGGCAAAGTAAGAAATTTTTTTCATTCAAGTCCCAACCTAGAGTGTATAAAACATGATGTAATGCAAGTATTAAATAATTGTCTGATACCCTGTCCCCCACAATATTTCACAACTGTGAAAAAATGAAAGTTAATAATTGAAAAAAAATGCTTAAAACCTATAATTTCACCCAACTGTGAAAATTTAAATAGCTAAAAATCTTTAAAAAGCTTAAATCTAAACATTAATATTAGCCATCAAAAGTATAAAAAAATAAAACCATAAAGAATCAAAAAAGGGCATAAATCTAGTTTTTAAAAATCCTTTGCAGATCCACATTTAATGGTATGAAAAATATAGTCACATGTATAATTATGAACCAGAGTAGACACAGACTCTCCTTCTCATTCATTTCCTCTCTATGTTCCCATGCACTGTACTTCTTTTATACTTTTCCTTCTTCCTATTAACTTTTCCATCTTGACAGTTTCCTGTATCTCTCCTCTTTTGGAGGAGTCCTGCTGTTATCGTTATAATCTCTCCTCTGGGACCACAAACCCCACTTGAACAGTCTGTCTCTCATTGTACTCTGGTACTTTTTTCTACAGTCCCATCCGGAAATGTGTGTGTGAAAATGAAAAATAATGGGAATAAAATGTAGCTCAAATGCTTTGAAATAAGGGGGCTTGAAATGAGTTTTGGGTGTAAATTCAAGCTGGTCCTTTATTGGACCAGATCTAATCTCAATACTTTATCTAAGGTGCTTAGCAATTTGCAGGATTGGGCCTAAAAGCAAACCTTAATAATTATTGTTCAAATAAATTTTGTCCCTGGTATGTTATTCATACTACTGTAATACAAATAATAACCCATAATAATAAGGCGTTAATTAATATAATAATAAAGAATGAATCATACTCTCATTATCCAAAATTTACTATGCGTGTGTGTGTGTGTGTGTGTGTGTGTGTGTGTGTGTGTGTGTGAAGTAACCCAAAAAATAACTGATACACTACTTAAAATGAAAGAGGGATTTTAATGGATGGACTCCTGGATCAGTGTTACCAACCCTTTTTGGGGAAAAAAGATTGAATGCGTTACTGACACTTTGGGATAAATCTTGTAGGGCTCTTGTGGCAGCCAAGTTTGTGCTATACACTATACCCACATTTGTGTTAACAAATGAGCATCTGTTTATGTACAATGGGTGTAGGAATTCCATACGTACATATGTGTTTGCTTGTTCAATTGCGTGAATTGCATGTCACTTACTTGTCCAATTACCTGATTGGTATGTCCCGATTCAGGTTTTTTAGGACACAAATGAATGAACATGCATGATGCAGTTTCAAAAACTCATTTTGGCAGACTTTAATGACATCTGATGATATTGCACTGCTAATGTATATTAATGTGTGTGATTTGGTTTAGAATAGAGCTGACTGACTAATTCATAGTGGATAATTTACTCAGTGAATTTAGCCTCTTGTTCTCAGAGCCATTTAACAAGCAGAACACAATTTCATCAAATTTGTTTTTTGTTCCAATTAACACTTTTTTTTTAAAAGAAAAGCCTTGCCCAAGGCATTATTTGCAGAAAAAATTAGACTAGTGTAAGATTTATTAGCTGGGTGAAGAGCTCAGATTTAATTAGCTCTTTTCACATACCAATTATATGTACTTGTGTGATCCTAGTTGCAAAGAGATCCTTACTTGATTTTTTTCCAGGGCATCATAGAAGGGTTTTGAGAACCCCGTTCTACCATTTTCAGTGCAAATGTGCATGCATGGGAGCTTAAAATTCACTCTCCTTGACCGTGTAACACTTGATTACATGAATTATCACAGGACGTGAGCACAGGACAGGTACAACTGAACAGGCTTTGGAATTTTTTTTAATAGTCACCCAGTGTGGGAATTTTATTTAAATTTTGATTGGATTTAGTGCTCCCAAAAGATACCACTTTTGATCCTCAAAACAGGTATAGCACAAGTAATAGATGAGAGAGGTTTTTGCATACACTGCCCTGCTCCTGTACTTCGGCACTGAATAGACTAGTGAGACCACTTACCTGGCTGCGAGGGCAGTTTAGCTTCGATGGCCATTAATTCTTTGGTTCTCTGCCAAGACAGACCACAGCACCCAATTAGTGGTAGCTGTGCAGGACAGCTATATACTTAATTCAGAAACCAAACTAATTTCACTTATATCACTGGACAGCTAACGTGGGTAACAACATTTAGTCATTGCAAATCTGAACTGGATTTGAACCATCTATTTAGATAAATATGCTTAATAACCCATTGCTACCACCTTGAGCCATCCAGTCCATAGAAGCTATGGGCAAAATTTTCAAAAACACCTAGGTCCCATTTTCAAAAGTGCCACAGGCACTTAGGAACATGTATCAAATTGAAAGTTAGTGCTTACATCATTTCTGACTTAGGCTTCAAAGTCACGTAGATGCTTTTAGAAAATGTAACCCTATGTTGTTATTGTTTTGCTTTTTGTATCACCCACAGGTAGAATGAAGATTTGGACACTTGAAAACTTGAGCAACTCTGCCATTTGTTAACACTGATTTATAGCCCAAGTTATACTATGTTTCAAGGGGGGAAAGAAAGCAAGAAAGATGGACAGCACTAGCTTGACTACTCCTGATTTCTCAAGACCAACTGCAACCATACCATGGCCTGATGGTCATAAATCATAAACATACTATATAATGGTCATTCCATTTCATAGTCAAAGATATATTTCACAGTGTATGGTTTTAATAAACATACAACCTTTGAGTGACCTATCTGAAATGAACTAGTGATCTTAGTCCAGTTCCAAGTTCTCATGTTTTTGCAGCACAAAAGCCACCAACACAAATGGCAAAATTGTGAATGAAAGACTGAATGACTTTCTCACCCCTAGTGGTGGCAGGTTAATGGAAAGGTTCCCACTGGAGTCAATGGGCTTCAGATGAGCCTCTAGTAGAAGCAAGTGTTGCAAAGTGACCTGCCATTGATCATGAGGTCCCTGATCCATAAACAAACTGAGAATTTTAGTCTCCAGAGCAGTCCATCTGGCACCTTTCATGAGTGCAAAATTAACTTTAGATGGGTAATTAATACACATAAACACTGCACTTTAGTAAGTAAAAGTGCATAGAAATGCATAGTCCTTTCAAAATTAAGATGCAAACTCACATGTGCTCACATGGCCTTTTGAAATGCATTAGGAAATATTAATTATTCTTGGACACAGTTCACTTTTAGTTCAGGGGTTATAGCAGCTGTCAACCTTTTTCGGCTTTAGCGAGCCCTGTTTCTGTGAATTTGTTTCAACATATTCTAGAGCTCTTTGCCAGAAATATGCTTGATCCCTTGCTTCAAAATCATTCCATATACATGGGCCTTGTGCATATTTTAGATATTATGATGAGACCTATTTTAGGGGTTTTTAGGAGTTATTTTTATAAATGTTGTTTGTTTGTGTGCATAAGAATTAAAAAATTAACATTAGAACAGAAAATGTATATTTCCATTTCTTAACATATACTTCAGCTAAGTTCCTCCAAAACTTGTTAATATCTGAAAGTTGGTATAGTACCACATTGAGACAGCTGTGTTAGTATAACTAAAACTTACGCAGGAGATAAAATACAAAAAACCAAATACAAGTAAACAGTATATCTCACAATATTATTCTCATTTATAAACCTCAACTATTTCTCCTGGATTGTCAAAACTTTTGTGCCCGTATAGTGAAGACAGTATGTAGAATAGTTTGATAAACAAGAATATTAGCCAACAGGTTGGTGCCTTTGGAGAACAGAAATATTAGGAGGCAGTTTTACTATTCTCTTCAATTTCAGTTGATAACCAGAATATAAGATGTGCTTACATGACTTTGTCCTTTGTCCTTGACATAAAACTTTATCTTCAATGCATATTTAAAGTACAGAATAGAGTCAAACTAAACCCTGGATCTGAAAATATTCTAACTTTGGTTTGGTGTATATAGCTATATAAAGGTTATAATGACTTTGTTTATATAAATCCTTTGTGTTCTTTGTACTGCAGCTTTCAAGTAACTAATGACTCTCCCTATCGGTGGCTATTTTTCTGGATGGAATAAAACATATTGCAGAGGAGGCAAATGCACACACATACACTGTGTGCTCTGACTGATTTTTATTCTTTCTGGTCTTATCGATGATCACAAAATACTAAAAATAGCACCGTAAGATAACTTTGAGTGCTTCACTACAGTTCTAACAGGGAAAAAAAGAGGTGTTAGAACAAATAAGTTTTTAAACACTTTTGTTAATAACAGTTATAATAATATGTAACCCACTGATCAGGATGCATTATACATGGCACTCTACTCCTAATCCACAGAGGAAATGGGTCAGTTATTCTTTACATCTACAGAGCTTGGCTCTTAAATCAAGTTGTACAGACTTATGTGTTTAGCTCTGGAAATCCTTCTGTTGGCCAAAATGGCAGCCATCAAAAATACACATG
>NC_048301.1:82855541-82855867 GCF_013100865.1 Trachemys scripta elegans
TCACCTAAGATTCACAATGCCCTCATGAGGCAGGTTATATCATAGCACAGGGGTCGGCAACGTTTGGCAAGTGGCTCGCCAGGGTAAGCACCGTAGGGGGCTGGGCCAGTTTATTTACCTGCTGACTCAGCAGGTTCGGCTGATCGCGGCCCCCACTGGCCGCGGTTCGCCATCCTGGGCCAATGGAGGAGGCGGGAAGCCGCGGCCAGCACATCCCTTGCCTGCACCGCTTCCCGACGCCCCAATTGGCCCAGGACGGCGAACTGCGGCTAGTGGGGGCCGCGATCGGCCGAACCTGCTGCGTCAGCAGGTAAATAAACTGGCCC
>NC_048301.1:82865807-82867288 GCF_013100865.1 Trachemys scripta elegans
GCCGGCCCTGGATCTGCCCCATTCAACTTCATGGGCTGTTATCACTGAAACCCTTTGGGAGGGTTCCCACAGATGCCATTCTATCTGAAGATTCTGAGTATGGTCCTCACTGTCAGCATCTCATCATGGCTCTTGTGTGGTGATATTTATAGAGGATGTCACACAGAATGTCCTCCAGTAAACTGAGTTCTCCCTCCTTTGGGATGGACCCCAGCTTGCCTGAGGACTGGGAGCATTTGTCTGAGGAGGGGGAGGCCAGAGCTTTCCCAAAGAGAAGTAGTGGGATCTCCTTCAGCTCAGAAGACAGCTTTTGTGTGGATAGCCCTTGCGCTAATTCCCCGAGCACAGAGCCTCCATGTGTAATGTGCCTCGGGCCTCAGATTGCCTTAATATGGACATGCTTCAAAGAGTTTACAACCAAAATAAATCTCACAGATTCATGAATCTATCAAACCCACGTCTTCATTCTCAGCACTCTGCATCTACAATATTCCCCTCATCCACCAATCCGCCTGTCATGCAATCAAGTTCAGCTACCATGAACTACTCCCCACAATCCTATGCTGATCACTGTGCATGACTCGATCATCTCTTATTCAGTGGTATTTTTTTATTCTGAATATTCCTGTGGGATTAAAAACCATTTACTGGATGATTCTCATGTTGTTGAACTAGAATTCAAGTTGCAAATACATATTGTTTGCAAGTGTAAAATGAAATAGATATGACTGTTTTGGCTTGATCCTTTACTCATACAGGTAATCCAATTGAAGTCAATGGGAACACATGTCACAGTGAGGATTATTTGCACGAGTAAAGAAAAATAGTTTTGGCTCTAGATTGTAAAAACCTCTAGATGATCACATTTCAGTCTATCACCATCTGAGTTGCGATTTCATCCTTTTAATCAACTGGTAGGTCTCTGACTCAGGGATCATATTTTTTTCTTTCAAAGGAGGTGAAGCAACTGATATAGTTTCCCTAGTCTTAGACAAATATAATGTAGTAATTAGCATCTTGGTTTCAGCTCCACAAATGCCTGCAGTTGTTCACATCTGTTTTCCACCAGGCTTCAATGTATCCAGTTAGAAGGATCATAGAATGTTTGATAGGTCCTGGGATCATTTGGTCAGCTAAATTATATGTTGTTGTTTTTTAAATAACCACACATACAAATATGGCCCATATTATATCTCATGATAAAGATAGTAAAGTATACGCTAAAACTAACTGAACAAATGCCATCTTAAACCTTACTTAAATATATGTCAGACAACAAGAGTGTATATCATTTTATTATCCCCTTATAAGAACATAATGCCTGGATGCAGGGCCGGTGCAAGGAAGTTTCATGCCCTAGGCAAAACTTCCACCTTGCGCCCCCCACTCCCAGCCCTGTGGCAGCTCCCTGCCCCCCCTCCACCCTGAGGTGCCCTCCCCATGGCAGCTCCCCGCCCCTGCCCTGAGGCACGCCCCCCCCC
>NC_048301.1:82867379-82907728 GCF_013100865.1 Trachemys scripta elegans
GGCACCCCACCCCCGCGGCAGCTCCCCACCCCCTGTCCTGGGGATCCGTGCGGCAGCTCTGACCCAGGGGAATGCCTGGGTTGCCGGTGACGTGCTGACCCAGGGGTTCCCCTGCGCTGCCGGCGGTACGCTGACCCAGGGAACCCCTGGGCTGCCGGTGGCGTGCTGACCCAGGGGAACCCTTGGGCTGGCTGCCAGCGGCTCAGACTCACTCTCTCTCCCAGCGCAGCGGCCGCTGTAAAAAAAAAAAAAAAATAAAATTGGGGCGCCGCTTTTTGGCGCCCCCAAACCTTGGCGCCCTAGGCAACCGCCTAGTTGGCCTAAATGGTAGCACCGGCCCTGCCTGGATGTGTTGTAGTCCCTGATATATCTATAGAGTTGCTGGGAAAAATGGAGCTCTGTGTTTAACCTGTGTGCCTTTTCCTTTAAAAAAAAATCCATAAAACATTTGTTTTACCAGATTATCTTTTTTTTTTTAAAAAGTGATGACAATTATTGACAAAAAATATTTGGTTTGATGGTTTTGACATATTCTGTCATTTTTCATATTTTTGTTTTGGGATTGCCAGCTTTGATTAGTCAACTGATTTTTAGGAGGGAGTTTTTCAACACCAATTTGTATTTTTCAAAAAAAATTTATTGTTGATCTAAAATAAAAATCCATTTTAGAATTGAAAGTTTTCATTCTAGAAAATTACTGATATCAAAAGGGAAAAAAATCCCATGGAAAAAATTCAAAAACAAAACAGCAGCCCATATAATATAGTCATCGTTTATAAGGCCAGAAGGGACCATTGTGATCATCTAGTCTGACCTGCTGTACACACACAGACCCAGAATAATTTGTGTTTGAACTAAAGCATAGGTTTGAGAAAAACATCCAATCAATTCAAACATTGCCAAGGGGGACTCCATCACAGCTGTTGGTAACTTGTTCCAATGGTTAGTTACCTTCACTGTTAAAAAGGTAATGAAATGAAAATGTGTTAGACTTTTTTGAAATTCTCATTAAACTTATTTTCTGATTTTCCACCCAAATCGAGGTTGGAACCGTAAGGTTTACAAGTTAGGTTATAGTTAAGACCTGGGACTGTGAGCTCAGATCTCAGGGCTGCTTAACTCTGAGGAATATAAATTGCTTGCTCTGCATTTTCCGGTGTACATTTCTGCATCGACACTAACGATCACATGGCGTTTTCCCTAAGAAAAAGAGTTTGCCCTACTGTCATTTCCTAAATTTACCATTTCCCCCACTTATTGTTATGTTTTATTATATCTATCGCCGTAGTAGCTAGAGGCTCCCAATCCCTAAGCAGGGCCGGCTCCAGGCACCAGCTTACCAAGCAGGTGCTTGGGGCGGCCACTTCGGAGAGCGGTGCCACGTCTAGCTGTTCGGCGGCAATTCGGAGCAAAGGACCTCCCGCTGAATTGCCGCCGCAGATCACGATTGCGAACGCGGCTTTTTTTGTTTGTTTGGCTGCTTGGGGCGGCCAAAACCCTGGAGCCGGCCCTGCAAGCACCTGCCGGCCAGGCTGGTGCCTGGAGCCAGCCCTGGTTCTAAGCACTGTACAATCACATAATGAGGGACAGTCCCTGTCCCAAAGTGCTTGCAACCTAAATAGACAAGGCAGAAGCAGGGTGAAAGGGGACACAAAGGTGAATAACTTGCCCAAGGTCACAGAGCATGTCTGTGGCACAGAAAGGAATAGAACCCACACTTCCTGATTCCCATTCTAATGCCCCTAAATACTGCATTATGCTACTAGCATGCTGTGCCCAACCTGGTTGCAGCCGTCCTTCCTGGAGGGGCCTGCATTCCAGTGGTGATGTTTGCACATAGCTGTAAAGCCCTTTGGGATGAAAGGTGCTATTCAAGACCTTATTATACATTAAACATAAATACATACATTTGAGCCTTGCATGCATTCTTATTTTGCTTTGTACAAGTATGTTTTTTGTTAAACACATAAAATACAGAGTGGATTCTAATGGCTGATCAGGTCCAGTTAAAGCAAATTACATGTTTCAAAAGTAAAGATGAAAGAGCTTCTATTATTCTACAAATTTCTAGCAGCACAGCGTCTTAAAAGGAATTTTATAGCAAATTTGTAGCTTTGCAACCAGCTCATGAACCAGAGGGTATTAAAAGGACATGTGTTCCAAGAATAAATGCATTCCATACTTCAGAAAATAATAAGTTACTGCTTGTACCCAGATCCCAACAATGTGGGAAAGGGATTTTGCACTCCTGGGACAATGATTTTTGATCTTGCTGTTTTTAGCAAAATATTATTTATTTAATTATGGTTGCTAAATTGATCCGTGTTATGCCCAGAAAATAAAAGACTAAAAAATGTGCTTCCTAGCAGGGAGTCAGAATGAGATACCTGCCTTACAGAGTAATTACTGTTATGCAAAGATACAAAGATAAATACAGCTCTTTATAAGTGGAAAGATAGGATTAAACACGGCCATATTGGGCCTGACTAGCTAGAGGTAAAGAGATTGAAAATTTTGCTCCCAAGAGCAAAATCTAGCAATAAAGATCAGTGAAGAAAGTGTAGTATACCTGCAGCTTATGCTGTACTGATAGTACATAGACATCCTATTTATGAAAGTGGATCTTCACATAGCCAGGGATTAAAATTTTGCCTCTTGCCATTAAATCATACTTAAGGAGTTAGAAAGTGTCTGGTACAAAAATACATAGCTAACGTAGCCGTCAATTACTGCAATGCTCGAGCTGCTGCAAAATTTATTTATAGGGATGTCTGAATGCATGTAGTTATGTTTTAGTTATATTAGGTAGAACTCAGTGTAAAACAGAGTGAAATACTGTGCAGACTATGTAGCCTACGGTAGTAAAGAACATATGTGCCATTTGTCCAGAAACAAGACTGGCAAACACCGAAAATAAGGCCAACTCTGCTATAAGCTGAAAATATCATTAAAAAAAAGACACTGAAAGTGACAGTACTTTATGATTTATCATCACTGATGAAATAACCAAATAATAGCCATAGAATTTTTCAGTGGTGAATATAGGTTTTGCTTACACTTTGTCTAGTAATAGAGAAAAAATGTACAAAGCTAAGTTCATGGCTTTATAATGGGTACATTTTTACTTGATTTGTGCCTCTAACGCCCCTTATTACTAAAAAATTATTCATATTTATCAGAAGTCAATACATCCCAAAGAAGAATGAGTTAACATTGCTAATTAGGAAAACAAATGAAAGAAGGAATGAAAACAATCACAAATGAAACAAGGCAGGTTGTAAGGCGTAAAATCATGTCCTCCCATGTGAAAAACCACTGGTGTGTTGAAGTTAGGTGGGAAATATCACAGTTTTGGTTGATGCATGGGCCATATGTGATACACCATGGCACATGTTCTGGAAATTCAGATGGGGTGTGAAATGGTGAAGAGCAATGCAATCCCACCTCCAGCCTTTCCCCACCACGTTCTGCACCCTGAAACCCAAAGCACTTCAAGCCTGTGAAGCTAATCTGTTCTATATAGGTACTTTTATCACACTTATCACCAGAGTGCCTTTCAGAAGTGTATTAAGCAACATAACTACACATCTGTCATATGTTTGTCCCCCGTGCTTGCTCCAGGTGGAGTGTGTGTAGTAGAGTGTTTTGTTATGGAATTTAATTTTACGTGTTGCTTTATGTTTATGTTAGAGAAGGCAAATTAAAGAAACGAGGCTTGTAGTTGGAACAGAAGATGGTAAGGTTGGTGAAGGGTCTTAGTTCCTGGGGGAGTTCATTCTACCGTTTTGGGCCACATTCTGAGAAAGTTCTGCCCAGACAAGCTTTACCTTTGTGGTAGAAATTCCATTGTCCCACAGAAGCAAAGATGTCAAAGTTGCTCATGGCAAGGGTCGTGCATGGGTTTCATTAGGGCAAGGAAGAATGCCCCCTATGTGTATTTCTCCTCTTCCATATGTACCATTGTGGCCAACGTGCTTTACATTGCAGCATTTGATTTTGTTTGGTCCAAATAAAGGGAGAGAAGCAGTGAGGAGGAGACATACTCTGGTCTCTGCACAGATGCAAAGGACAAGGCTGGGCAACTCAGCTAAAAGGGCCCAGAAACATCCAGAAATAGCATGTGACATTTACTATACATGCTCAGTAGCTGTTTCTGAAGCTCTATAGAAAGTTTTCATTGTGGACAATGAAAGGGAGCAGTCTTTCTGCATGGCTCTTACCATACCATGGCCATGCACAAGGGAGCTGAGGAGAAAAGATTATAAATATAGACAAACCTGTGGACTCTGTGTTGATGCAGGACCAAGAGGTACGTCTGCTGTCAAGGTTGAGTCCCATTACCTGTGCCACTTTGGACACAGGTGAGTGCTAGTCCAACTTTACTTACTAAGGAATTAGGATAATGTTTGGTCCACTGTGATGTGTTTTCTGGACCTAGAGAAAGAACTGGAAGGGGAGCATTTGTTACCACAAAAGACTAAAGAGCCTCTTAAATTCACATTTAGCTACCAGCTAACTGAGTTAAACTGGGCTTCTGTCTCCGTTAAAAAGCCAGAATGGGGACAGCACTTAGTGATTCGTCGACTCATAGACTTTAAGGCCAGAAGGTACTACCATGATCATCTAGTCTGACCAGCACATTGCAGGCCACAGAACCTCACCCACCTACTCCTGTGATAGATCCATAACCTCTGGTTGAGTTATTGGAGTCCTCAAATCATGGTTTAAAGACTTCAAGTTACAGAGAATCCACCATTTACACTAGTTTAAACCTGCAAGTGACCTGTGCTCCATGCTGCAAAGAAAGATGACTCCCCCTCCCCTGGTCCCTGCCAGTCTGACCCGGGGGGAAATTCCTTCACAACCACAAATATAGCAATCAGTTAGATTCTGAGCACGTGGATAAGACCCATCAGACAGACACCTTTAAAGAATTCTCTGTAAAAACTCAGAGTCCTCCCCATATAGTTTCCCAACACCAGGTGTTGGAGATATTTGCTGCTAACACTCGCAGATCAGCTACATGCCATTGTAGGCAATCTCATCATACCATCCCCACCATAAACTTATCAAGGTCAGTCTTGAAGCCAGTTAGGTTTTTTGTCCCCACTGCTCACTGTTTCAGAACTTCTCTCCTCTGATGGTTAGAAGAGATGTGAGTGTTCTTAAATTCTTGTCTGACTTAACTGAGTGTATGCAGAGAAGTGAGTGCCATGTAGACTGAGAGCCTTGTCCACAGAATGGATATTTGATATGCTGATCCAAATCCCTGTACCACTATGGATACAGACTACAGATTTCTGTTTCACCAGCAACTGAGGACCAGTCAGCTATTAGTCCTAGGGCTGGACTGTTGTTAGCTCTGGAGACCTAGGATTATTGGTTTGCTGAAGTGTTTGGAAGGACTGAAATGCTGCCATGGGCAGCAGAGCCTGCCCAGAAGTGTCGGTGTAGGGCAGGGGCCAGGCCCCCCCATCTCATCTCTCCACCCAAGGCCCCGCCCCCAGCTAAGCCAGGAGCCGGAGCAGGCTGGGAGCCACAGACCCTCCACCTGCCCAGAGTGGGGGCGTCGAGAGCAGCCCTTGGCCCATGTCCCCATCCACGGGCCCCCTGCCCAGGGAAGGAGGGTCTGCAGCTCCCCACAGCTGTGGGCATAGGTGCCAACTCCATGGGTGCGCCAGGGCTGGAGCACCCACAGAAAAAAATAGTGGGTGCTCAGCACCCACTGGCAGCCCCACCAATCAGCTCCTCACCCCATCCCAGCACTTCTCAGCTGTTCAGCAGCATGCAGGAGGTGCTGGGGGGGAGAAATGAGGGCAGGAAGAGGCAGGGCGGTGAGGGCTTGGGGAAGGGTCAGAGAGATGGGTGGGTCCTGGGGTGGAGAGGGGGTCGAACACCTCCAGGAACTGAGGAAGTTGGCGTCTATGGATGTGAGGAGCCGTGCCAGGGACCCTCCATCTGCCTGGATGGGGGGGTCAAGAGCAGCCCTCAGCCTGTGTCCCCACCCTGCAGGCCCCCACCCAGGGCAGGTGGAGGGTCCACAGTGTGGCTCTCCACAGCTTCCCGCATGGCTCTTACCATAGCCGGGCTGCAGCCTCCCAGCCAGAGCCAGGCCCAGGCAAGAGCTGTGTGAGGCGCACGGACAGCTGTGAGGAGCTGTGGACCCTGCTTCCCTGGGTGGTAGGGTAGGGACATGAGTGGGAGCTGCTCTTGACCCCTCTGACCCTGGGCAGGTGGAAGGTCTGCAGCACCCCACAGCTGCCCAGGCTCCATGGTCAGGCTCCAGCTGCTAGCCTGTCCGGAGGGGGACGGGCCTCAGAGGGAAGTGGAAGGGGGGAGTGAATGGGCCAGGTCTGGCCACTTTCCATTCCCATTCCAGTGCCCCTGGATGCTGCCATTCTTCTCAAGGTCTGAAGAGTCCCTACTGCATATTATGACCACACTGTAAAGACTGAGAAACCATCTCAGAGAAGATCAGAGGGGAATGTGTTTTGACTGTTGTGCTGAAGGACAGAAAACATTATGTTGAAACCTTATATTTGAATGTATCCAACAGAAACAAAGTAGGGAAGTCTGTATGAGAAACACCAGTCTGATAGCTTTTATATAAAAGTTGTTCATAGTATTCCAAATACTATTTACAAGTCTGATGCTATTTACAATCTTTTCTGTGTGCATCAAATGTTTGTTTTTCTAAGAATGTGTATGGTAATCTCTCTTTGAACTTTACTGGGAACTATTAACAACAAGGTATCAGGGTTTCACATACAATAGTGGTAGATTTTACTCTGTTATGCTTCCTGAAAAGTCCAGAAAAGACAGAACTCTGGCCTGTGTTTCAGCAAAATGTTAACTTAAGGTGCAGGAAGAGTTATACATAATATTGCATCAGTGTCCCCCCAGCCCTGTTACACCAATACATATGAGTTTGTATTTGTGTGGTATTCGTCCTCTCCATGAAAGTATTTGGATGGTACATGCTAACCCACAGATAGTATCTAAAATTAAAAAATAATAATAAAAATTGCTATAATACTTGGTGACCATACATAAGTAAACAGCTCCAATAAAATAAGAGGGCCATGCCTCTGCTCCCAAACTTGAAATGAAATGGAAATTAATCTTTTCTGGGGTTCAGAAAAGTTTATATCACATTTGAATCTGTCTTTTATATTCACACTCCCTACGACCAGAAATAGGAAATGTCTCCAGTGTGCAGGCCCCAGAGGTTTGGATCTCTCACATAGATATCATAACTTTAGAACACTTATTCAAACCCAACCTCCCAAGTCCTATCATTAGTGGGCACCTAAATTGTTGATTTATTTTGAATACCATTAATATGACACTCACATGTTGAGATTTATTTTCATGTTCAACAACGATGCATTCAGATAGTTCTGAGCTGGAAGAATCTGAGTCTTAGTCAGTTTGGAAAGGTTCTACTCACAGAGGCTCTCTTCCTTTTCCATTCTGTCCTGCTATGTACAGAACTCATTATGGGGAGAGGGGGAAAGAAAAGAAAAGGGGAAATTTCTTAAATAATTTCTCCAGTTTAATTTAAATAATGTCCTCAGCTGTCTGTCCTATGATTTACATAATAAGGAGATTGCATTATATTATTATATTAGTTTAGTTTCTTCAGGAGAAAAAACCCTCCAGATGTATTTGACTTAGTCATTAGTGCTAACATCCCATTTATGTAACATCATTCCCTAGATCAACTATAAAGACACACTGTTGGTTTTGGCAAGCTTAGGAGTGGACAGACATTGATCTAAGCAGCTGCCTCCTCACTACTCCCTCTGACTTCATTGTCATGGATCCACACAACATGAGCACCAATACATAAAACCAGGCAGATGGTTCAGCTGATGAAATCACTACTGTAAAGCTATTCAAGGAGTTGGGGGGGGGGAATTCTTGGCTTCCTTAGAGAGATTATTTCCTTTTTTCAGAGAATATTTTTTCCAATAAGACATGAATGAAATTATAAACAAATATTTAGTGCCAGATTCTGACACCCTTACTCATGTTGGGTAATACCTTCTTCTGCAACTTGTCCCACTGAAAACAATGGACTACTCTTAGAGTAAGGTACTATTCAGCATGAGTAAGAGTAACAGAAACTTTCCCCAAAAATGCACAAGTAATCTGTGAGTTTAATAGCAAACATTGTGTGTGTGTGTGTGTGTGTGTGTGTGTGTGTGTGTGTGTGTGTGTGTGTGTAAAAATTGGTATTTTTTCTTGCCTGACAATGAAATAGCACAAATAATAAACTTTCATCCACTTTCATGCTCATCTGAAGCAAGTACATTTTTTTACATAAATATCATTATGATTTAGTTTTGTTCCCCATAATCATCATCATAGTTAACAGATAGTTGAATAATTTTAAAAGGTGAATAATTTATTCACTAATTACCAAATAAATATTCACAAAAAATTATCTTACAAAAATACACCTAAATGATTCATCAGATTTATTTGGGGCTGGCTGCACAATGGAAAAAATAGTCTGATAAATTGATCAACACTTTCTAAAAAGAAACCAGTTGAATAAATTATTTGTGAATATCATTCAAACAGCTCCAATGATAGGGGTGGATAAGTAGAGTTGGTAGATGTTGTGCACATTTTTCTTACATTTACACAACACTCTACACTAGAAATCTGTTTGGTTTTGGCTGAAATTCAAGGTGATGATGAGATTTTTTTTTAACTCTATTTATTTATTTAGGAAGTTTAATGGGTTTACAAATCATTGCCATGTAAATATAAGACACAAAACAATAATCAGATGATAAGTTTTAAACCGTAAATGGTCTGCGATTCATTGCTTCTTTCCCTGTGTTTTGTCACGGTGGTTAAGAAGTACCATATTGGTCTTGCTTTTGGTTCCTGAAGTTTCATTCTGTAGGATCACAAACTTGGCATTTGCAGCTAAGGCTCCACTGCAGAAGATAATAATGCTAAGAGTCTGGTAGCCCCTATGTTTGGTGAGATTTAGGGTCCAATACAAGGTTTTGGGTGTGTTTTTGTCAAGTCTATAGTTCAATATCATAGTGCACCCAATAACATTTTAGGGATATGCCTTTGTATATCAGGTCATAAGTCAGCTTTTTAGTGAAAATTTTTCCTGAGGCAAGTTATTCCATAATAGCCTACTGCAAGGTTCTTGCACCTTCCTCTGAAGTAGCTAGTACTGGTGACTGTCAGAGGCAGGATACTGGACTAGCTGGATTATTGGTCATTCTACTACAGCAGCTCTTACATTCCCAATTTAAAGTAACTGAGCCAAATTAATCACTGGTTTACCTCCACTGAAGTCAATTAAACCCAGGATAAATTTTGCCCATTGTCTCTGATTGCAATGCTATTATATGTATGTTTAAATTTCACAGTTCCCAATTTGCCATATTATTGAAGCTGCTACACACTTGTACCTGACTTATCCATGCTGATTTTGACAGTAACCATAAGGAGTTTTAAAGACAGTGCAAATGGCAGTGGTAATAAGGTGCAAACATATCAGGTGCCTCTATGAAGAAAAAAAAGAATGTATTAAAATTTCCGTCTGGAACCTTAATAAAGACATACTAATATTTTTTAAATGTACACCTGATATACAAGAGTTACACTTACACGCTCAGTAAGGTCAAGTTTTGTATCATTTCAATATCTGATGTCTTTTGCTAGAGACTAGATCATGCCTTGGCTGTAGGAATACAATAATTTCTATCTCTAGCTACTCTGATTGTAATAACTGCTCATATCCCCTTCGTCTGGGACACATGACATACTTAATTGCAGTATTTGAAATCCCTAAATGCAGTATTATAATTAAATCAATTCAAACCAGGTTTCAGATTAGATCTATTCAGAAGTTTGATCAAAGCAAGTAAGGGTAAGGAATGGTGTTCCTAGACTCTGTTTGTTAGAGGGTGGAGATGGATGGCAGGAGAGAGATCACTTGATCATTACCCTGTTAGATTCACTCCCTCTGGGGCACCTGGCATTAGCCACTGTCGGTAGACAGGGTACTGGGCTAGATGGACTTTTAATCTCACCCAGTACGACCGTTCTTATGTTCTTAAGTGCTTCCAATAAATTGGGGCTGCCAAACACAGGTGATAATTAACACCTAATTCTAATTTGGTGATTATGAAGGTGTGACTTTGGAGTTCCATGCTTTTCAAGCAAAAATAATATTGCTCCTCGCAGTTTGGGGGTTGATTGATTGTCCTTATGGGCAACATTCTCCTTTCTGATTTGCTCTGTGGACCTCTTAGTAACAGGGTGGATTATAGGTGGTACCCTATAGTTAAGGTTGCTCAACACTTCCCATTATAAAACCATTGTTTCAGTTGCTTATAGATTCCCTAAACTTTATGCATTCAAGATGAAATTTTCCATGCTGGGTGTTTGCCCTATGCTGATTTTTTTTTAAATGTTTTAAAGTTTAAAATTGTATGCTAATTGCAAACTGAAAACCCAGAGTGTCAAATTCTGTCTTCAGATTCAAGAGGGTTCTTGTTCCATACACTGAGGTCCCAGTGAGTACCTGAAGGCAGAATCTGTCCCATAGAATCTAACATTAAGTTGTTGATTCAGCGAGATACTTAAGAGATGTGCATAACTTTAAGCATGTCAGTAGTTCCACTGAAGTCAATGGGTATTGGACCCATCCCTAAATAATGAGCAAGTGACACATTGAACTATCAGAGCTTTCCCCTTTCATTAAAAAATAAAAAAGTTCTCTGTCCAGTTCATAGTGGACAAGTGTCCATACAAAGCCCACCAATACTACTGACACTAGATGGCACACTTGTTGGCATACTCACTAGCAAGGACAAGGACTGAATGGGCAAGGAGACTGACTGACCTTCCCTCTCAAACACAAAGGTGGCCCTCTCAGAAAAGAGATGAGGTACAGCAAAGTTGTGCTCCTGCTACTCATGCTGTACCTGTCCTGTGAATAATTACAGGGCTTCAGTCTTCAGGATTGTCAGTCTCCCATGCTACACTCTCTTAAAACAATAGGATATGTTCTATAAATTGTGCTACATTTCTTTACACAAATAGATGATGAAAGTCAGTGATAGCTGCTGCACCTGTTCACCTTACGGCCGAATTTAACCATTATTCTGATCTATTTTCAAGCATAAGATCAGCACATTATAGGATGGTTACTGATAGATAAAGAGAGCCAGAATAAGTGATTCACTAAAAGTCATGACATTGTTACTCATGGTGTTCCTCATATTTTGCATTAGTTTCTGTTTTGTGTAATAGTAAACAGAGTAATCACCAGGACACATTCTACCATGGCATATGTAACTCCTTTTAAATAAGTAGAATTATACCAGAGATAAATTTAGTCCAGAGTTGGATGAATTTGACCAAAAATTAATTTGGTTAAGAAACCATTTCTCTGTGTGTGTGTTTGCTTGTACACAATGTTTGCACTAAATCATACACTTCGTTTTAGGATTTTTTTTCTAATGTATCTTAAACAAGCTCTTTGGAAGATAAATATTACAACACAAATGTGTTTGAGTGCAGGGTCTAAAAAAAAAGTAGGCATTTTCACATCTAAAGCAGTGCAAATATGCTGGGTTTTGTGCCCCAAAGTAATTGCAGTTTATTCTTAATAGATGCAAATATGCACTATAAATGGCATTACTTCTCCAGAAACAATACTTCCTTTTATCTCCTTCCCTTCAAAAGTGCCTAATAGAAAAACCTAACTTATCTGCTTCATCTTAAAACTGGAGCTGCCTGTCAAGTCTTGACAATCTTCAGATTCTTTGAGAAATAGGAAGCAACCTATTGTGCTCAAATTTGCTCTTAGTGACAGCTGAACCCACAGGAGGATCTAGTTAGAAAATAATTGATAGCACTTGAAACAGAAAAGATTACAAATCAGGTATGACAAGTTTGCATTCAATGGCAACCTTAAAACTAATTGTGCAGTTAAGAAATCAGCTTCTAAAGGAGAAAAAATTAAGGGGAGGATAATGAAAATTTTGTTTATGGCAGATACACTTTCATTCTGACAATATTTTCTGTTTCAAAGTGAGATTTGGAAAATGTATAAACAGTATATTCAAGGGCTGGGTCCAATGTAAAATCTGTGATCCAAACACTCCAAACTTTGGAAATGGATATTTATCTAAATTTTATTACTTGAGTCCATCTGTAGTTTGTTATAAACAAGTCATAAGGCATAAGTGAAAAAATCTGGATGCAGAAGGATGGGGGCTCAATCCTGCTACTATTCAAGTTAATAGCAAAGTTCTCATTGACTACAGTGGGAGTTGGATCAGGCACTAGGATTCCAATGCAACACTGGCAAAACTTCAAACACATATATATATATATAACCAGTGTTAGGAATTTTAACCCTGATTCTTATAGCAAACTATACTACCAGATGCCAAAAATGAAGATAACATGGGAGGAAGTTTATTTTGATGAGGAAATCCCTAAATGCTGTTGAAAATATGTCTGGAATGGTTAATTAGTATGTAGGAGCTTTGGAGGAAATGATATCTTGCAGCTTGACCATCATCTTTTTGCCAGGTTTCCCTTCGATTTATCTCTTATCTGCAGGAAACTGTCTCACAGCTTCTGAATCTGCAGTTGGCTAAAAAGAGAAAAAGGACAATGACTCATTTTTGGGCAGTGGTACAAGTTCTTTTTGGATTCTAAGTTTCCACATTAATGCTAGTTAATGTCACATCTAATGCACTTCAGCCCATCCCGGGGAAATCCAGGGTGGGCTCTGAATCTAACCAAAAGTGAAAGTTCCTTTTTAAAATAACAAACAGTAAATTAAAGCAGGAGATAAGACCCAGGGGATGAAAACACTGAGTAATGCAAAAAGTATTTGCTGCTTTTCCTATGACTAAGGCATCAAAAATGTGTATTATTAATAAATGAGAGTATTGTGAGATGGTAAATAACTGGTGACAGGATACAGCAGCCGATACCCATTGAAGTTATTTCTGGCTAGGAACATTAAGCATGCTGGCTGCTGTGCATTGCATTTGATGGACTGTTTTCATGCATGATCAAACTATGCAAATGTTTAAGATTCCTTGCTCTGCAGCTATCAGTGCGTCTTGCCAACAAAGAATTGGTTATCAATATTGAGGGGTGAAGCTCTAAAGATTAAGAGATGGGATAAGGATCCTGATCTGGGAAAGCACTTAAGCACATGCTTAGCTTTTAACCTTTGAGTAGTCCCATTATAGTGTTTACAGTTAAGCATGTGCGTAAGTGCTGTCTAAAGAAATGAGGGGAGGGGGGCAGCACGTTTGTGAAAATACATGAGTCTTGTATCACCACTAATGGGACATCGAGAGAGTTATTAAAGGTTGGGGGGATGTGTCCCTTTCATTTTGCCTCTCACCATGTTTGCTCCAATGTTCAGAGGTGTGGTTTGATCTGGGTAAGTACCTAAAAGTTCAGCTGCATATCCAAATATTACACAAAAGGAAAATATTACATAAAAGCGTAATCCAATCGTGTAAATATTTTTTCCAGTTTCACAGACTGAATCCCAAACACATCATGCATCTCACATTTTTCTTCTCTCAGCTCTCTCCACATCCCTGAGCTAACATCTGAAATAAGAATAGACAATCAATATGTTAATAATCAAGAAGTCTGCTCATTGTATTATACAGACTTCAGAGGAATTTCTTCCTTTGTCTGATTAATATTATAAACAGGCCTTGTTTGTATTAACATATCCTTATGTAGCAAATCCAAAAGTGACAAACCAAACAGTTTCAAGTGGTTACATTCCATCTCCAAATGTCCCACGTGTTGCACATCATTAGAAAGCTGCATCCTGGATGTGCATGAGGGGAAACAAAAAGCAGCAGCACCATGTAGGCAGTTTGACTGGCTCTATGTGTTGAAGCAGATGATTGCAACAAGGTTTTTACATTTCCAAAGAAATACTAAAAATGCAATCTGGTATCGCAGCTGCAGAGCCAGAAATATTGTATCAGTTACTGAGAGGGAAGACATTTGTTCTTGAGAGTGACATTGCAGGAAGGGCTTACATCTGAGTCATCATCTCTGACAGCGTGTGTGTCCATCTTCAAGCTAAACTGCAAAGCTTCTGCAAAACATTTTAGAATAGTTTTAAGATCCTCATCTCACTGTGGCCCTGGCCCAAAGCCCACTGAAGTCAGTGAAAAGATTCCCTTTCCATATTTTTATATTTATAAATATATAATATTATAATTATATATTATAAATCTAAAGTCATCGCTGTTTTTATTATTAAATGTTCTTATTGCACAATATAAAGCTGTTAACAAAACACATAAAGGCGCACTTGCTCAATTATTGGTTCTTATGTGGTGCCCCAAAACAGGCTGTTACAGGCAAATAAACAGGCACAATCCCTCTCTATACAGTTTACAATCAACATTTTAGACAAGACACAATGCATAAACTCAACAACAATGCAGAGGAAATAGCAAGAAAGGATTATAAGAATGAGGTCCCATGGTTAGGTTTTATTATGTGCATGTCTTGATGGCATTAGTGGCTTGCTTCTGTATCTCCCCTCTGCAGAACGAATGGCCAGTGGGTCAGCAAAGTCCTGGATCCACCAGACCCACCCCCCAAAAAGTTTCAGCGCACTGGGGCACAGGGAGCCCACATGGAATACAGCTGTGCAGCAACAAGGGAGTGTGAACTCACAACTGGGGTGGGAGCTTGAGATCATGGACTCTGTTCCTTCTACTATGGCCAGAGCTCTCATAGCCACTAAGCAGGGCAGGATTTTTCCCCATGGAAGTCCTTTACATAATTTGTTTACATGCGTGGAGCCAGAGATGTTGGGATCTTGAATTGTGTTAGATTCTTGTGTAGCATGCGGGGTTATGTGGCTAACTATAAAGTTTGGAAATGCATGTTTAGGGTGTCTTGAGCTGAGAGTGAATGAATATCCTCAGGATGATCACTATTCATCCCTCTGCATCTTCTGCTAGTTACATTATCTTTGTGCATGTTCAAATTCGGGATGAGTGAACCTCAAGAGACTTGGAGTTGGGGTTTGGTTCAGATAAAGATCTGCCAAGTTTGAAGGACGCTTTTTTGAAGTTTATCTAAATGGAGTCACTTGAGTTTGCAAAACTGGGCTGGAAATTATGAGGCAACAGGCTTTCTCATGAGATTTCCTGTTCTTGCTGCTTCCAGTAGGGCCGGAAGTAGCACAAGAATAGCCTTTCTTGTATTTTATTACTTCTGCTTCTGCTTCTAGCCGGAACTTGGAAGTGCAGAGGTGCATGGAAATTGTTAGGGGGAGAGTTAACTGAACAGTTCTTAGTAACAACAACAATGAAGTTCCATTCAATTGAAGTGAAAATCTGGAATCACTGAGTCTCACAGCTGCACAGTCCTTGCATAGAATCATAGAATCATAGGATTGGAAGGGACCTTAAGAGGTCATCTAGTCCAGTCATGGCAGGGCTAAATATTATGTAAACATGTATGTAAGATAAGTAAGCATGATGGTATGATTAGTTGTACTGATCCTCTACACAGAGCTGGCCAAATAATTTGCAACAAACCAGTCAGCCAGTAAATTTAATCCTTTTTCTTGTTCACAAATTGTCTATTAAGAGCGGCCTCAAAGTATTTAGGTGCTCAACTTCCACCGAATTCAATGGGCATTGGGTACCTAAATACATTTGAGAAGCTGGGCCAGATTGTGTTATTAGGTATTTGTTTGCTATTCATAATAATTTAGCAAATGCTTTGTGCAAACAAATATCAGTCTCTGGGTTGTTCTTGAAATGTTTGTGGCAAGTATTGCTTCAAGTACCTCAATATCCCAGCTGAGTTTCAAGACCTTAGTCACATGGTATTGTTTCTGTTCCCTGACTGGCGGGACCTACCCTTTATTTCTGTTTCTGCCTGAAATTCTTTTTGATTGCAAAATGAATTGTGCTCCATGATGAATCCTGGCTACTAGCCAAAAATTCACTGTACTGAACAAAACTTATTTTGCAGGAATGTTGGCAAGAAATTAAATAAAAGGGTGTGAGCACAGTTTAAGAGAAATTCTGCTTATCAGTCACCAAAAAGTTCCCTGAGTTATTCTCACTGAACTCTAGTCTCAAAAGTGCATTGTACATTTTAGATTAAAACCCATGGATTTTTTTGCTAGAGACATGCCAGTATCCCAAGTGATAATCACATACTAGCATTTTTAACAGCATCTTTATGATATAGTATATGGACAGATTCTCTATTGACTCAGGCATGCAACATTGCATTAGTTTATGCTTGGTTCCTGGTATCATGGCTATCTATGTATGTAATACACTCATTATTTTTTAAAAAAACTGAAAGCTGAGAATCTGAAGCACAATTCTGTGTCCAGGGGTGAATTCCAGAGTAAACTCCCTGGGAGTGGAATTGCAGAACACATGGAGTCCTGCACACACACGATAGAAAAATATAGAGACCTATATTTTAAAGAATAGGGTGAGAGTCCTTTTTAAACAACAAATTAAACACCATATTTGCTTGTTGTGACTGTCACATGAAGATTGTGCTGTAAGAGGTGAGGAATTATTATAGACCAATAGAAAATCTACTTGTGTCTCTTGAACATGTTTTCATACACAATATGTTTTGATACTGACCTAAATTCTTATTAAGATGGTTCCTTACTTAGGCCTCCGTTACCATACATTGGCATCACTAATCTTCAGAATTGCCTAAATAACACCACCTCTCCACCCCGAAATGTAGAGCAACCTAATGGCACTTTTCTGTGTTCCTTGCTCATTCCTTGCTCAGGCAAAACTTCTATTGATTTCAATGGGGATTTTGCAGTCAATGGGTGTTCTGCCTGAGAAAACATCAAAATGCCTTTACCTGGGATTTGCTATAATATAATAAAACATTTCATATGTCATAGCTGGAATACATATATCTCCTCATGAGGTTTTATTTTATATCACCCGACAAAATGGGAGGTGGTGGAGAGAGATGTGTGGTCCAGATGAATAATATCCCTTTCCAGGATTTTTCAGTGAAAGTCTGAAACAGTGACTGCTTTTCCTATTGCTTCATAAGCCTGAAGTGTTCGTAGTACATTCCCAACAGAAAATTTTCAATGTTCCTTCAATCATGGTCAGATAGTAAAAAGTTTGAACAGCTGCAAATTTCATGTCTAATCTCTAGCTAAGTTTTTCACAAACCTCTTAAGCTTGCATAATAAATACTGAAAAGCTTAAGCGAAAGAACTGAATATCATTATCAACATTATTATGCAAGCAGATTGCAAACCATTCAGCATCCTAAAATATGTCATTCCACTGAGAAATTTTTCTGGAAATCTTTTTGACAGAATTAACATTTCTGAGAGTCAATGTAAACTTAAAAGCTGAGTTTGTACTGAGAAAATGGACTATGCAAAAGTTACCTTGAAGAGTTCCAAATTCATCCTTTTGCACTGGAAAGCAACATTAAACAAGGCTTTGTTGAGACTCTTATACTGACTTTGTTCTTTTTAATAGTCAAAAGATGATTTTTTTAAACTGACATCCCTGTAAATTTCAACACTACTAAAGATTAGCATTCCAAAGTTTAGATCCATGTATGGATCCAATATAAACCAAAGTTCAGAAGCATCCAGAACCAAGGATTTTGTTTGGCCAATTCTACAAAAAGGGATAAATCACAAAGTCCAAATCTGGATCTGTTTATATACTTTCCTGACATTTGGGAGAGTGTGGGGCTGAGGTTTTGAGTCAGGCCAAGTTAAAGAATCTGCAATCAGAATCTAGCTGTCAATTTCCTTGATGATCCATGAGGCAGAAAAAAATCCATCTGACTCTTATAGCAGTATTCACTGTGGTGAAGTAACTAGACCTGAGATGCAGGAGATCTGGGTTCAATTTCTGATGGTGCCATATACTTCTTGAGTGACACTGTGTAAATCACTGACTTCACCTCTCTGTGAATCACCTTTCCCTTCTGTAAAACAGGGATGAATAATACTTCCCTACTTCAATGGGGTGGAGGGGAGATTTGAAGATGAATTCATTAATGTTTGTGATACACTCAGATATTATAGTGATGGAAGCCCAGACAGGAAAGATAGGCAAAGAGGAGTACTTTAGCATGTGCTTAACTTTAAGCATGTTCTAAGTTCATCCTAGTTCAACAAAGCACATGCTAATAGTTAAAGTGCTTTTGCTGAATTGGGACCTTTGTCTGGAAAGTTGGCAGATATGACTCAAAAACAGAGTATATAAGCTATGTTGAGAAATAAAGGAACTCAGGCTGTGTTTTCAGTGAGCCTTTGGTAATGTAGAAATCTACTACTGTCTTGTATTGATAGTCACGTTTCTGATATTAGTCTCTTTTTGTGTCAAAATCTGTCCTTTGATGGACATGTACAGCTTCTGTGGACTTCAGTGCAGTTGCATTCATATATCTAGGGGCAGAATTTGGATCATTAGGTTTAAATAACAGATTTGAAAAGTGAGGGATACAATTTATGTCAGAGATGGGCCTGAACCAGAACACGGTATCAAAAACTTCTCAAACTCTGGGGGAGTTTGGACCCAAATCAAACTTTACAGCTCAGGCTCATCTGTATAAGATAGATCTGAACCGGATTGCAAGATCTTAACCAGTGATTATTTTATCAACACAACAGAATTGGGCATGATACTGTTACAGTTCAATATTAGAACAGCTCTCTCATTCATTTAGCAAACACTCTTTTAATATACTTGAATTCAAGGAGCTCAGAACACAAGACATTATCGTCATTGTGGATCGCAGGATCTAACACTTTTTGGAGTTAGTTATCAGTTGCAGTAAAATAAACATTTTATAAGCCTCTATTCTTGTGCCATATTTGTAAAAGCTGAAAAGCTATCACCAGAACAAATGCTTCTTTCATTGGCTTTCTGGAAACGTACAGTTCATTTAAAGCCTAGAAGATTAAATTGTGTTCGTCTGGGAGACGGCGTGTAGACAAAATCTGCTTCAAAAGTCAGAAGGCCCCTGAGTCAGAGGAAAGTTCAATTAATTTGTCAGAGAACTGAAAACAGATGATTTCAATCAGCACAAAAAATGACTTCATGGCAGGAGTATACTGAAAAAGACAAGGGTTTGATTTCCAATATACAAACAAGTGGCCCCCTAGAATTAAACTGTGCTTTAGCACTATTCCAAAAATATTTCAAAAGCCAGGCTTTTTGATGTCTTGAGTAAATGAAGTCAGAATGTAAAGTTCAGAGTTTTGCATAGCTACAGTGGAAAGCTCGATGGAAAGTGATAACAGACAGCCTCCCTCCCCCCCATCCCACTTCCTGTTCTTTAAGCAAAAGAGTGCCATGCTGGCTTTCATGAATGGTCAGGCTTCCTCATGAACTCATTGGCTAAGCCTCTGCTGGGGCTCACCAATCAGAAGTCTTGGATACACCCACAGGATCCGTGTGAGGCCTCTGTCTCTGCTGTGAATGATTTTTGCCTCCAGTCTCATACCTTGTTGAAGTTCTCTCTCTGAAATAGGAAATGATGCAATTTTTTTTTAAACAGAACATATGAGGATTCTGGTATAATTGTATCATTCTTGTACTAGGGCTGTGGTTACCTCCAATAGCCCACAGGCTTCGCTTCTTGGTTCTGTGTTGACTTTAAGGATCTTGTGACAGCAAAAGAGTTGAATAGCTATAAATTCATTTCTTTGCATGTGGCTTTGGCTCAAGTTTCATTCACTAAAACAACTGTAACCCTCAAATGTCTCAGCAGTGCAGCTGAGAGACAAAGAGAGGAAGGAAGGAAGGTTTTCTCTGAGCCCTTTGACAGGGGCTGTAGAAATGCTTGCAGCATACCAAGTGAAATCTGCTTTGGAGCATTTTTTCACTGAACAACAAAGACTAGTAGTCAAATTGCTGTGCCACAGCCAAAACAATTTAATTGTCCTCATTAATGATATGCCATTTGGAGTGGGGAATCCAGGGGGGCACACAAAGAGGGTGACCCTTTATTTACTAACAATTCCAAGCAAGAAAAACCAGTTTATTGCATAAAAAATTGGTATATTGTTGACAAATAGTTGTTATTTGAGAGGATACTTTCTACTTCTCATAATCCCGAATGAATCATTAATCGTAAAAATGACACGGGGTGAAAATAGTTGCTTATTCTTAGTAGAAGAATAGCAGCTATTCCTCCATCTTGTTTGCTTTGAGGCTTCAGCCAAGAAATTGAAATGCACATTAAATAATTCAAAGCACTAGATCAAACTCTTCTAGTTTATTAGTGTCTGTCTTTTGGACAAACTTAAAACCAAAATCCCTACTTGTAGTTTTCAAAGATCGTATGGATGTTTTTATATAAGTCGGGGTCAATCCTTTTATCTAACCTACATTTTACTCCCCTAAGTCCCCCCTACATTTTCATTTGATAGTATTTTATTTGTGCCTCAGATTGTTGTGCAGTATTGCTGTAGGCTGATATTTAGTGAGTTCATGCACGCCAGAGGTGGCTGTATTTCAATAGTGGGTGAACTAATCCTTACATAACCCTCTCTTGTCCGCTATCTCTCAGGGGAATTGTGAGATTAAATTTGAAAACACAAGGTGTTATGTCAGGCCAAATTATTATTTATTTCATGTTATCTACATTCACTATTCCCTCCTTCCCCAGCCAAAAATAATCAAAATTATTTTTATTATCATTATTAGATCACTACTACAAAGCTATGGAACAAAAAATGGCAAACAAATACACAGGATTGTGGTAAAACATTTTATGTAGATTTATAACCTTAAACTTGTTGGTATAGACAGCATTAAAAAGGCAAGAAAAAGAAAAAGCTTGGAGGTGAGAAGGAAAGAAACCTACACATTTGTGATTTAAACCTTGCATGGACACTTTTGGATTTGGACTGCAGGTGGGGGGGTTGGATTTGGGTTGTAATGCTTTTGCACTTTCCAGTGCTTATTCATCTTCCTGTTTTCTCTTGTTTCTCAAGTGTTGGCAATGATAACTGACAGGGTATGTCTACAGTGCAGCGGGGAGCATGCCTCTCAGCCCATGTAGATAGACTTGCACTAGCCCAAGCTAGCACATGAAAAATAGCACCAACAGAGGCTTGGGCTAGTGACCCACGCTTGAACTCACACAACCTCCTGGGTCAGAGCTCTTGAGTGACTAGCCAAATGCCACATTGTCCACATTGCTATTTTTAGTTTGTTAGCTCGAGCCAAACTAGCGTGAGTCTGTCTGTCTGGGCTGGGGGCTCACTGTAAATATACCCATAGTGACTATAGTGGTAAGATGGGAACAGATGGACCTCTATGTCAAGTCAGGATGAGGTTGCCTCCTTCCAGACTGGAAGCAGTTTTGCTCTGCTGTGTGGATCATAGGAGGATAGGTGGGTGGAAAGAGATTAGTATAGCAGAGGACAGAAACTCATTGTATGCATCACAGCAGGAATTCAGATTGCAAAAAATACATAATGGCAATAACAGTAATAACAATAATAATAATAATGTATTATTTGTATAATTGTAGCCCCTAGGAGCCCTACTCATGTGCTAAGACTGCATTGTACTAGGTGCTGTATAAACACGGAAAAGACAGTCCCTGCAAACAGTTTACATGAGATGCAGAATCAACCAAGCCCCTCTTTCTGATGAAGAGCATAGTCTGACCTTAAATGTCCAAGAACCTGTCATAAAATGATAATTTCGAAGCACAAATGTCTAGAGAACCATTTTGAGAGGGGCAGAAAGTTCCTCTGTTTAAATCCATTTCTAACTTTCAGTGACAACTTAAGAGCTCCAACACACAAGACAAAAATAGTTAGATGTTAAATGAGAATGCAATGACAAGGCAGAAACTGATGCTTTCATAGCAGAAGATAAGAAAGACTCAGGGTTCCAAGCTCTTGTGTAAAGGCCCAATACATATCCAACTGACGTCAAAGGAAAGACTCCTACTAATATCAGTGGATGATCAGTTAGGGTCAAGTGTGGAAAATGGACAGGTAGAATATGTCTACCTGAAACTAAAAGACAATCTCTTCTCTGTCCCTCAGTGTCTAAGGGAAAGGTGACAACCACAAATGACAAAACACCAATATTTCCATCCTTCTATTTCCATTCTAATGTCCCTGCAATCACAAAGTCTACATGACACTGGATCTGTCGTGAAACACTGACTAAATCATTAATGTACATAAGAACATAAGAATAGCTGTACTGGGTCAGACCAAAGATCCATCCAGCCCAGTATCCTGTCTACCAACAGTGGCCAATGCCAGGTGCCCCAGAGGGAGTGAACCTAACAGGTAATGATCAAGTGATCTCTCTCCTGCCATCCATCTCCACCCTCTGACAAACAGAGGTTAGGGACACCATTTCTTACCCATCCTGGGTAATAGCCATTAATAGACTTAACCTCCATGAATTTATCCAGTTCTCTTTTAAACCCTGTTATAGTCCTAGCCTTCACAACCTCCTCAGGCAAGGAGTTCCACAAGTTGACTGTGTGCGGTGTGAAGAACTTCCTTTTATTTGTTTTAAACCTGCTGCCAATTAATGTAATGTGTAATTGCTCCTGACACTGGTGTAACAGAGAGCAGAATTTTTCCCAAGTCTTTTTTATGGCTTAGGGGTAGTTTTCAAAGACCATCCATAGTTACATAAATAATTAGAACCTTTTATTTCCTTTAAAGTGATGCCTAAACGCTAATACAATTAAACAGACACGTCCCCTATGGACAGGCTACTCCATAATTGTCGACTATGGAGTTTCTTGCACCTTCCTCTGAATCACCTGGTATGGCCTGAAGAGACAGAATACTGACTTGATAGACCATTGATCTGGTATGGCCAGAACCCAAGCCTCAAAAAGACACAATGACTCCCAGGATTTCTGGGAGAGATTGCAAAATCTGCTTCCCTCTCTGCCACCCTTCTGTCTCATCTTCGCTCGCTTCGAAGAAGTTAGTGCCAACAGCAAGATTAATCCTGTGGACTTCTCATGCTCCCTCAGTGCCAGGACTCCTCTTGTGCCTGAGCCTTTCGTGGTGGGCTGTAAAGTCCAGTATAGGCTCCTGCAGCTCCACAGATGCCAGGCACGATCTCACCCTAAAAATCTTTTCCTGCTCTGTGCCTGAAAAGTCCTAGCATTATGCAGCTTTCTACTGATCACAAAGCAATAAATATAAACAGTGCCCGTAAATGCTTTTTCAGAGAATAAGGAATGGAATGCAACAAAAACAGAAAGAAAATCCTGTAAAGACGTATAATCAAGGGGATGATTCTGCTCCTATTGGAATAAATGGCAAAACTCTTACTGACTTCACAGGAAGAAGATCAATGCCCTATTCTTGGCATTGTTTATTTGTTGCTATTGTATCACTGCAGGCTCAGGAGTAAACACCCTGTCGTACATGCTGTTACAGCAAACTTGGAATCAATGCATTTCCTATATTTCACTCTTCTCCAAGCTAATGCTTAATTTGTGCAAATCAAATTTTACGACAGCCTGATTCTCTCTGTTAAACCCACTATTCAGGTCTCTGTTATTGCTATAAAACCATATTTGTGCTATTTACAGAATGTGCGGGTACAGCGAAAAATTATTTAGAGCTGCATTGACTAGTTTTTCAGTAATCTTGAAGAAAAAAATATGGAATTTGGGGGTTGGCATATTTGACAGTAGGCAAATTAGAAGGGGGTTTAATTAGAATTGCTGCCATTTGCTACCCTCTGGTTATCAGTTCAATCACGCATCTTGAGTTGCAAGTGGCAAACAATACTCTCAGCACCAGCTACATCCTTCTCTTCAGCTAATTATGTTCAAAGTGTTGTAGCCAACTTGTCTCTGTTAACTGAAGTAAACACCGACTGAAATCATATTTGAAAATGTCACTTGGCACCAATAGTTGATTTAAAAAATACTTTATGTTTAAAATGAAAACCTAGCAGTTTGGTTACATAATAGGAACAATCTATGGTCTTTGTTTAAGTCCCATACTCAGCATGGGTAGGGGTTCTTAGCATGTATCTTTAAAAGGTCAGAAATAAGCCAGCTATGTTCTTTAAATATAACTATAAATTCAACCTCTGTTATGAGGCTCTCCCAAGACTGATGTACCAGGTATTACTGCTCACCTTTTCTTCTCCAGATTCCTGGAACTGGACTCCATAATACCCTTAATAGTTCTATGATTTGTTGAAAGTTCCAAGAAAGCAGTGGTTAGATGATGAAAGGAAGAAAGGACTTACAGCTGAGCTACTGTGCTACTTACTTGCTGGGTGACTATAGGGAAGTCATTTAATCTTTTTAGCCCTTTTTCTCTAACTAAAATTGATATAATAATACATACCCACCACACAAAGATTTTAAAGCATTGTGACATCCTTAGATGAAAGGTTGTATTTAGGATAACATTTTGTTTGTAGTAGTAGCTCTGAGCAAATAATTCATAATTAATAAAAAATTGGGTTTGTGGAATACTCACAAAAAGATTTGGGATTTCCTTGAATATATTCATTATTTGAAATTATTCAACAAATGTTTAACTATTATTTTTTAATCGCATGTGCAGAATTCTCTGCGTTTGTTAGTCAAGTTGTTTTGAATGGCTGTGATTGGTTAGGAAAGTCATGTGGTATTGTTTCCATTTCCAATTGGGTGAGCACTTCCAGTGTGAATACTTCCATACAGAATTTCAAAATTTACTTTCTGTCAACACTTATATAAGTTTAACTCAATCATGCAAATGTCTCTGGAAAAAGAGGTACGAATTTAGTCTAAGAAAATTCTTTTAAATACACCTCTACCCCGCTATAACGCAACCCACTACAACACGGGTTCGCATATAGCGCGGTAGCAGCGGGGCTTCGGCAGCGCTTTAAAGGGTCCGGGACTCCAGCTGCTGCAGGGAGCCCCGGGCCCTTTAAATCACTGCCGGAGCCCTGCCGCCCCTACCCTGGGGCTGTGGCGGCGGGGCTTGCCGGGCATTTAAAGGGTCCAGGGCTCCCCGCAGCAGCCGGAGCCCTGTCGCCCCTACCCCGATATAATGGTGTTTCAGCGATAACGCGGTAGGAATTTTTGGCTCCCCACGACCGCGTTATAGCTGGAGGTGTACTCACAATCCCCCCCGAACACACACACACTGGTGGCAGCATCAGTAAACTAACCCCCCACCCTCTCCCCGGCATATAGGGATATCTCATACATTCTTCATTTCAAAGTTACCTTAGAACTATTTCTGCTTACTCCATAAAATTGCTGTTTCTGCTTAATCCATTTCTGCTTCCCCACCCACCTCTACAGTGATGTGTGGAGTACAAGAACTTATATAGTATAGACCAGGGGTCGGCAACGTTTGGCACGCGGCTCGCCTGGGTACGCACCCCAGCAGGCCGGGCTAGTTTATTTACCTGCTGATGCGGCAGGTTCGGCTGATCGTGGCCCCCACTGGCTGCGGTTCGCCATCCCGGGCCAATGGGGGTGGCGAGAAGCCGCGGCCAGCACATCCCTCGCCCGCACCGCTTCCCGCCGCTCCCTGGTATAGACATTGTACTTGGACCAAAAATTGACCATATCCTTTCCATATATATTTATTTTCACTGAAGTATTATAGAGCCTGTGATCATGATTACAGGTGCCACAGCATTTTCTGCTGGGATAACATGATATAAAAGCCTTACCCATCTTGTTCTTATAGTGACAGATTCTTCCCACACACCTCCTAAGTAAAATGCTGTAAAGAAACAGCAGCATAATGGTAATTTATTTATATTATGGTAGCAGGTAGGGGACCCAGTCAGGGATCAGAGCCCCATTGTGCTATGCACTGATGCACTCTGTACAAACAAATACCAAAAAGATGAGCCCTACCATCCTTGGGTGTCTAAGCTTGGGGTTTAATAACATCTTCGAACTGGAATATTTCTGAAATAAAGCCTCTACAATAATAAGTAAAGGAGGTTGTGTTGGGAAATGCCATGATTACATTTATATAAATTGGTCTAGTTAGATTAAATGAATAGCTTTTAAAGAAGCTCTCCATTCTGCACAGAGGTTTCATGTAAGACCACCAGGATTCAAAGTAAAGAGGCTGTGAGAAACAGCTGGATTGAGTGAAAAAAATCGACAGTCTAATATGCAGTCAATCCCACTTAATTATGCTTGCTAATTATATTTCCCATGATAATTATATACAGTATTTAAATGCAGCATGCTATTTCCTGTTCAGAGTGATTAAAAACACCCCTGTTATTGATGAAACGATTTTGGAGACATACATTTCCAATGTAATTGATATTTCTTATTCCCACTCAGAAAAAGAACTTCTTGTCAGTTACACAAACACTGGATTTGATCCCCATCTGCAGCCAAGTTTATCAATTTTATACCATTAAAGTGCAGTCCTGAAGTGCTTGTATCTTACCTCAAGAAAGACTACGAGGTTTGCTCCCTTTTTATAAAACAATTTCTGAAGAATTTTTAAAAGGTGGTCATAGGCCAAAAGTTTCAAATCTGGGTTACTGAAGTCAGATACTTAAATAAGAGGCCTGACTTTCAGAGCTTCTGAGCATGCAGTATTTTGGCAGAATCAGAATTAAAACTCTGGATTTCTGATTACTTGTCACTTTTATTATTATTAATATTGTTATTATTTATAGTTTGGTAGTGCCTGGCTCCATCAACATGACATTCAGAAACCTGAACAGGCCAGCACAAGACCAAAATAAATGGCGGAAACTGATGGAGGCCCTATGCACCCGAGGGTGTGGGAGGATAAAGAAGATGATCGAGTCATGGAGCAAAGCCCCATTATGCTAGGTGCTCTAACTTGCATCTGCAGAAGTATCAGAGTAATGCTATGGTTTAGGGGGGAAAGGCAGCAGGGAGGGACAGCTTGGGAACACAGCTTCTATGCGGCTATGGGAATAGAGTGTGGCCCAGAGACCTACATGGAGACAAATGAGCCTTTATATGCTGCCTTCCATCAGTTTCCCGACAGCTGGGTGTAAGAACAGTATGCATTTCTGGGGGGGGGGAACTGCCAACTGTGTTTTAATTAAACAGGAGTATTGGATAATAATTAGTGCTATGGTTCTGCATTATCTAAATGTTTGGGGTACCGTCCTGAACTAGACATATAGTCATGAACCTTTTTCAACCAAACTACTGACCCAAGACTCCAATGTTTCCTACCAGATCTGTGTTTTGACAGGTTGGAACAACTCAGGCAATTTGATTCTGAGCCATCCCAATGTTGCAGGCATTTTTAGCAAGATTCATAGAGTAACAACAATAATGATAACTTTTTAATCATTCAGTACCTATCCTATTTATTAATGATATAGAAACTTATATGGGTTAATAATATAATATAATGTATATAATTAATTAATATACACATCTGATCAATAAGATAAGAACATGGCATGATAAGATAGGATCTACTGAATGTATATTTCATGTAGTTACCTACTAGACTACGGGTAAAGGCATTGGTTAGAGGTATTTATCTGCAGTGGATTTAAGAATGTTAAGACTATGTTCAAAATCCTTAAGCATTTTTTAATGCATCCAGGATGGTTTTGACACTTTTAGTTCAAAAACAATAGAGAGAAGGGGCCAGATTCTGATCTCAGTGACATCAATAGAAATACAGATTAAATCCAGTGAAGTCAATGTTCATTAATCCTGAAGTCAATAGAATTATTCCAGATTTGCTCCAGTGTGGTTGAGATCAGAATCTGTCCCAGAAACTTTATACAAGGCAAGCACTTACATCTGGGAGTACATAAGCACCAGAAACCCCAGAACCTTTGATATTTTTTTAAAACTATCATTCAAACTAATTAAGACATATGTCTTAATTTTCTGGTTTGAGGTTTTCCAGTTACATTCCCCACCTCCCTCTCTCTCTATGTCCCTCCCCTCTCCCTCACTCCTTCTGAGTGAGAAATTATGCCTTTTAGGTCTTTAAAAACATTTTAAATTCAGGAGTAAAGCTTCATTCCCAACTCAATCCCATGAACCAAGCTGCTTGCAGTATTTCAGCAGTTAATTAACAATGAATGCCTTCCTTTGGAAACTGGGGAGGGAGGGATAAAAGATGAAGAAGGCTGAAGACAGACATAACAAGAATGGGGAAGGGGCAGAGTGGGTGGCTTATCAAATTCCACAAATACCAGACATGGAGAGGTGTTGATTTGTTACTGGGAAAACCATGTTTGTTTATGGAGTGTAATCACCTGTTGTCTGTTTGTTGTTTGAAGCATATGCAGACAATGGGACTGTTTGCCGTGCAATGTACTGAAAGAAAGTACAGTAGGGGTTGTACACAGAGGAATGTTAATTATTTTATTAAGGGAGGAATATGCCTCAGCTACCGTTTAAAAAAAATGGGTTCCACACTTGTCAACTTACATTATTTAGTACGACTTTTTTACAGAGATGCCAAAGGTAGTGGTGAGAATGCCAAATATGAGGCTGTCTTCTCCTGTGCTTTTTTGGTTAGGGTTCTGTGTAATGCAATATTTGTGATCCAATCAATCTAAGTCTTTTTGACTCTGAACTCAAACCTTAAATCTAACCACTGTAAACTTTGGAGATGTTGGAAATTGGAACCCACATTTGGATTTAAACCTTGCAAACCATATATCTTTATAAGTGACTAAGCTAAAATCCCAGATCCAAACACCCCCACTCTATTGGAATGCAGATCCAGAACCAGATTTTGTGGCTTGGGCCTACCTCTACTTGAAATTAAAACAAAATGCAATTTCTGAGTTTTACAGCAGCTAAACTTGCAGCCCAAGGTGGCTGGAACAGATAAAACAGAAATTCCAGAAATTAAGATTATGATCTTCCATAGTCCCTGAACAAGACAACATCATAAAGCTCCCACTCCTCGGAGACAGCTGTCTATCTTCACTCTGCAGAGACCCAGCACTGACTTCCTGCAGATGAAAAATTCAGTGCTTAACTATCATCATCTGATGCGGCCATCTTTCTAGGTTAGAACTAAGATGGCATTCACACACTAGAAATTTCTCTGTTTCCTGTCTGTATATAGGTTTGAGCTTACATTTTCAAAAGAGCCTATGACTTAGTTGCCAAAATCCCATTTTCCAAAGTGAGTTAACCACTTTAGAGTCTAAATCCTACTGACTTTCAATAAGACTAGTCTTCTAATTTGCCTATTTCCATTTTGAAAATGGGACTCAGGCTCCTAAGGCTTCTAGGTGGTTTTGAGAATTTAATCCCATGCCTCCTGGACTGAACTTTTTTCCCCTTCATTGTTATGATTAAAAACAGCAAGCCTATCTAAAATTCATGATAATAGTAAAATCAACAGAACTAATAGAATGACAGCCAGAATTCAGTACTTTTCTAACCTGCATTTTGCCACTTAAATGATGTAGCCATACCTGTTTAAGTGAATGTAGTGCTTGTGAAAAGTTCTGGCTTGACAAGCCTGAGGGATGATGTTCCCCTATTCATTCATGGCACAGAGCATGGGTTATGGCAGCATAAGGTTCCCTACACAATTCCACTATTGTGCCTATCCCCTTTTCTGAAAGTGACACCTCCAGGGGATGAGAGAGTAGGTCACACTCCATGCAGTTCAGCCTTTGCCCTCTCCATTGAGAATTACCTCATACTGCCCTGCCCGTGTGCTGTAACACTGACATATGAAACAAGTCACTTCTCTACTTTAAATATCCATGATAATTCAGTTCTCTCATCTCTGCTGAGGCTGCTAATTAGAGTATCATACAGTGTAGCGGTAGCCATGTCAGTCCCAGGATATTAGAGAGACAAGGTAGGTGAGGTAATATCTTTCATTGGACCAACAGAAGCTGGACTAACACAAGATATCACCTCAACTACCTGGTCTCTCTAAAAAGAGAATCAGTTCATTCTGATTCTGAAGTGGCAACCTGACATACCAGACTCTGATTTCAGTTACACCAGTGTAAACTTGTTGAAGTCAATGGTGTAAGTGAGATGAGAATCTAGCTCCACTCCACTAGACACAGGAGGACAAAAATCACTGATTCATTTTAGATAGGTCACTAAATATCCAGTTCAGATGTTGTTGGCTGTCAACCTGGGCTGGATTTGCTCCAATGACCTAGAGGTGAAAGACTGCATATCCTATTACTAATCCCTAGGCCATCCATTTCCCCTGAATAATTCAATCTTAATATGCTGGGAGCAATTTTCCTAATAACAGAAATTTTCCTTATTTCTGGCACTCAACAAATATGCAATCTACTGAAGAACATGTTATGGTAATACCAATAAATTCCAATGTGATAGCTCAAATATAGAGCTAGTTGGGAAATGTTTTTTTTTCATTGCAACACTTTGACAAAAAAAACTCATTTTCATCAACAATTTTCTACAAAAAATTGGTTTTAAAAAAACTGTGTGTGAGGTGGGAGAAAGAGAGAAAGATCTCATTTTCAACAAAACCATATTTTTGATCAAGAAAAAAATATTAACCCATTCTACTTAAAGGATCACTAAAAATTATAGTTTTGTTTTGAATTGTTTGCATATAGTGGACCAAAACTTCTTCAGTTTCACAGGAAAACTGAATGATTTGTGACTCATAAGAAAAACATGAAGTAGCTCTTTTTTCGTACTATAAATGCAGGACTCTGTATTTGAATGAGAAGCCAAACAAATGTTTTGGATTGTTAGAAGATATTTCATCCACTTTGAAACCTCAGAACTGTGTTTCTGAAATAAACTAAGCTCAAAGTTTGCTGTAGGCACACTGTCTCTCATTATTAATAGAAACACCCACTCACATTTAATGTTCGGGGCAAATAGGCAGCAAAAATGAATGCCAGATATGCAAATTTTACACAAAAATTAAATTACATTGTTTAAATAGCATTATCTCTCTAATAATGCTCCTTTTACCCCTCCCTGTGTTAGTCTTGCCTATTTTGGCCCAACATCCCTATTCAGGAAAGATGCTTAAGCACCTGCATTGCTTTAAGTATGTGCTTACGTTGTTTTGGCCTCAAAGTTTAAGTTTAAAGCTTTAAAATTAAGAACATGCATAAGTAGTTTCCAGAACAGGGATAGAAAAAAATGCATAAATGCTTGTCTGAGCCACAGTCTTAAATAGGAAGCTCTTTTGCGCAGGGACAGTTTCCTATTATATGTTACAATGCCTCCATATTGTGTGTATTAAATAATAATAAAGTTCAGTTATTCAAATATATTTCCCACTAACACACAAAATGCATTTGAAGTTCATTTGGATAGCCTACTGATTTCATTTAAAATGAGCAGAGTTCATTTGGATTAAATCCAGGTTTAAAAATACCAAGATAAAAGTTGAAGCTTTGGCCTTTACTCTACTGCAGAAGCTAACACTGGGCCACACTGAGTTTTAAGCAGGCCTGAGTCATAATTGCTTCCAAGAAGTGTCAGCACCATATAACCAGCCAGCTCTCCAGGGGACCAATAGCAAACGCTCCACAGACCTCCATTGGTCCATGGGTCCGTTTGGGAAACTTAACTGTGAAGAAAAAATTTCATCAGTCACTGAATACCAGCCATTTCTGTGGTGGAATGTGGTACATCTTATCAGAGGCAGTCAATCAATTCCAGTAGAGAGGGGAAATGCAGCATTATGTAGACTAGATTAATTTGCCCATTATAGTTAAATTACTAAGTAAATTCTCTTGATTTTTTTTTCTTTTGAGTTCTCCATATGTGAGAGAAGATGCTAAGATCTATAGCATAGAGACTCTATCATACAGAAACACAAGGAAGAGAGTGAACTCTTAAAATACCTTATTATCTCTTAGGTCTCTGTTGATTTAGACTTCAGAGCAAGAGAAATGGAGTTCAGTTCATCTCTGACTGAACTGACACTGCAGATAACCCCAGCACATCCATCTCAAATTGTCAGCTCAAGACAAATTACCTTCTCTCCAGGATACTCTCTTTCACTGATTACCTACTACTCAAATTAAATGCCATCTGACTTCTGAGGGGCTTTTGTTTGTTGGATTCCATTGGATTATGCAAAAATGATTGGGGGAGAATGTAGTGTGTTTAAAGTCTTGTGAAAAGAGCACACAGACCCTGCCTCCCCAACCAACTTTGGTGGATTACTTAAAATTGGCCAGTGCTTTTGCTAATCGATTTGTTGCCCCATAGTTTAGTAAACTCTACTATATAAAAGCAGAGCTAAAGAGAACTAAAATCCAAACAGACTTCTAAACGATGCCCCAAAGCAAGAAAATACTGTAAAATCCTAGTGTTTGATGACAAAATTTCTCACAAGATAAAAGCAGGGACTGAATCTTGAACAAGAAAGTTGTGGTTTCATTTTTTAAAAACATTTTTTCTTTAATATTTTATATTTTAAATAAACCCCATGTAATTTACATAAATAAAACATACAAATGCATTATATGCAAAACTAGTCACACCATCTAAAGTTAAGGTTCCCCAAAACTTTCCATCACAAGACCCTGTTTTCATTTGTTTACAACTTTGCCAAACTTTAACTATTTGGCCTGAAATTTTCCATGCCAGGTCATTTTTTTGGAGGGTGTGTGTGTGTGTGGGGGGGGGGGGCGAATGGGTTTGAAAATAATAGCTAAAATCGTTTGGCCATTTCCCAGAACAAGTGTAGGAAAAAATTACAGTATTTTGCCTATGTTAAAACAATTTTCATCTGTTTCATTGAAAAACTATAGCACTTCCATGCTTTGAAGCAGACCTTTGAAATTTGGTAGGAGGGGTTGTTCTGGGGCTCTTTGTTAAACCCATGAAAATTTGCCCAAGTTAGTCCAAGTTTTAATGCTTTGAAAAGTCACAGTTTTCACACGCTCAGTAGAGACTTAATGGCGTTTAGCAGTGAAATTCTTCAAAGAGTCCGTCTGTACTGAGTATGCTCCATCCCCTCACAATTACTACATGACAGGACTGCTATGTGCCAGCTCTTTAGAGTGACTGAGCAGGTTCCAGCCCAGGGCTGCAGGGACTGAGCCAGACTTTTCATGTAAGTGCTCCTCCTAGCAGCTGGAAACAGCTGTGGCAGCAGGTATTGGTAGCAAAAGCACGAAGACTGTCTCTTCTGGGCTGTCTAAACTCCCCTCCTGTTGCTCAGGCAGTGAGGTCGAGAAGGAGGGTGCACCTTGATATGAATGAAGAGAGGTGGGGCAGATTTGCAGAAGTGCTGAGCATTCACAATAGGGTTGCCAGGCATCCGGTTTTCAAATGGAACGCCTGGTCGAAAAGGGACCCTGGCGGCTCCAGTCAGCACTGTTGAACGGGCCGCTAAAAGTCTGGTTGGCAGCACACCGGGGCTAAGGCAGGCTCCCTAACCAGCTCTGTGTGGCTCCTGGAAGCAGCCGGAATGTCCGGCTCCTAGGTGCAGGGGCGGCCACAGGGGCTCCGCACGCTGCCCCTATCCCCAGCTGCGGGGGTGGAGCCCTCTGGCCCCTCCACTCAGGAGCTGGACACGCCAGCCACTTCCAGGAGCCGCCTGTGGTAAGCGCTGCCCGGAGCCCGCACCCCAAACCCCATTTGGCACCACAAACCCAGGCCCCAGCACTGAGCCCCCTCCTGCACCCAGCTGGAGCCATCAGTCCTCCCGCACTCCAATCGCCTGTCCCAGCTCAGAGCCCCCTCCTGCACTCTGAACCCCTCATTTCTGGCCCCACCCCAGAGCCTGCACCCCCAGCTAGAGCCCTCACCCCCTTCCACACCCCAATCTCCTGCCCCAGCCCAGTGAAAGTGAGTGAGGATTGGGGTGAGCAAGCAATACAGGGGGCTTGGAGTGAGTGGGCGGGAGCAGGGACTGAGAGAAGGGATAGGGCAGGGGGCAGGACCTCAGGGAAGGGGAAGGGGCAGGGAAAGGGTGTTCAGTTTTGTGAAATTAGAAATTAGAAAGTTGGCAACCCTAATTCACAAGTGCAACTCAAGTCGATTGGAGCTGTGCTTTGAATGTATAACATGGTAAAAAATACTAAGTACTCTAAAAGATCTGACTGTTTCTCAAGCTGGGCACCCAAAGTTACTGACAATTTTGGCCTTAATCACTCGGTGCCTTTTCCCCAGCTGTTAAATACAGATAATAATACCATGTAATCTCACAGGAATGGTGTGAAGATAAATGTATTAATCATTGTGAAGCACTCAGATACTATAGTAAGAGCACCACAGAAACATCAATGAGGAAATTAACATTCAGTGCAGTATCTTATGGTGTGCCTTAAATAAGGCTTGGGGTCACACAGAATGTAATCATATAATTTAAGAGAGCATCCTAATGCACAGTGCATCAGCACACAGAGAGCTGAATTAAGGTTGCATGGGCAATTTTAAGTCTGGTGTGCTTTAGAGTGCTTGTTTTATAGCTTGTGTGTAGCTTATCTAACTAGACAATGCACACACACATATATATTTGAACATATAAATATACATATATACAGAGAGGGATCACTCTTTTAAAATCTATTATCCTCACTTTCACAACTATTTCTGCAACTTATCATCCATACTAAGGTTCCTGATACTGCAAACACCTGCTACCAAGTGGAGTGCTTACTACCATGAGCAGTCCCATTGACTTCAATGGTACATGTCAAAATGTGTAAGTTCTCTCCGGGACCAATCCAGTAGTCCCACTGAAGTCAGTGAGAGTTCTGCTGGAGAAAGGTGGAAAGGCTCAGGCTTGTCATATAAATACCTTTTGGGTCTCTTGGGAAGTAGTGGTCTAAAAAGGATGTTAAATCGCATTTACTATTTCCGTCTAAAGAAGTTTACTTTAGGAAACTCCCCAGTCATGTGAACCAAATTTCTATTTGCCTTCCCATCATCATTTCAGCATATATTATTTTCTTGTCATTCTTCTTTTGCTTTCACCTTCCCCCCCCCCCATTAGCACATGCCTCTCAATTAGGATTCTCAAGAGAGATTGTAGCTAGATGGGAACTAACCAGGACATCTTTCACACTTACGTAACTGATTATTATTGCAGAAAAGCAAAATGTACTCATTGACACTGACTGATATAATGTTTCATGCACCTACTCCCCCACTCACCCTACCCCATCCTACCCTAAGTTAACTTCCTCTTCTGGGTATCCCAGTGAATCTTGTCCCGTCTACATCTGTCTTTTAGAGCTGGATCATGCAGGCCTCACTCACTTGGGCCATAGTGCAGGTAAGCATCTAAGCATGTGTTTAAGTCTTAATGATGATATTTAAGTACATACTTAAAGTTAAGCACACATGTTTTCCTTAATTCTGTCCTTGAGTAGTCCCATTGGGTTGCAGGATCAGGGCCTTTGGTTGTAATCTTTTTGGGACAGGGACTGTGATTATTTCCATGGCTTCAACAATGCTGATCACAGAGTCTACACTGCAATTAAAAACCCACAGCTGGCCCATGTCAGCTGACTTGGTCTAAAGGTTTTGGACTTAGGGGCAGTTTAATTGCAGTGTAGATGTTCGGGCTTAGGCCGGGTAGATTCCATAGCTCCAGTCCAAGCCCAAACAACTGCATGCAATTAAACAGACCCTTAGCCTAAGCGCCATGAGCCCAAGTCAGTTGGTAGTGTACACATACCCTGAGCATCAGAACTTAAATAGCCTGGAAGAATGGGTTCATACAGAACATGGAAGATTCAAAGCCATTTAGACTTCACAGATTCAGGAAGTTCAAATGAATGCTTTGCTTTTTGTAGCTTAAATTCTGTCAGTGAAAGATTGCACAAGTGAATTTTTTTGGAGCTTGATGTGACCAAACCCTTGCCTCCCAAGTCTTAAAAAAGGGAAAGTTCTTGTGCAGTTGTAAAACTCAGCAAAATTCCTCATTACTTCTACTAAGGTGTTAGTTTAACAGATAGTTAAACTTGGATCAGCTTGAGAAAATCAGGCCCACTAATCAGACAATCTCTCTTTTTGTAGCAAGTTTTCTCAGATCATCAAGCCAGTTATTGTAAAGCCAAATTTCTTCTTGATTTACAATATGCCCTATGCTGCTGCACTGAAACAAATAGGATTCCATGGGGTATAAATAAAAGCAAAATCCTGCCTCTATGTGAACACCAGTAAAGTTCTTAGGGAGAAAAAATTAAGAAATAAATGGTTATTTGTCAGTCCCAAATTTTTGAATAGTTCGGCCTCCTCTCACCTCTTCTATTTTGGGGTGGTTTGGGTTGTTTTTTTAAAAAAAAATATCCCAATTTTTGCTTCTTTGTCTTGTGTGATTTAAATAAGCCCTCCATCCCACACCTCAAAGTAGTACTTTGAGTTTCAATTCACTTTTCCCCACACTCCGCTTACAAAGTAAAGATGCTTTCATAGTTAATACCCTGGACTGGGACACAGACGATTGGGGTTCAATTTCTAGATCTCTTGCAGACCTTGGGCAAGTCACCTAATCTCTTTGTGCCTCAATTCCTCATCTGTAAAACAGAGACAATACTGCTTCCTTTCTCTCATCATTTGTTTGCCTTGTCTATTTAGCTTGCAAGCTCTTTGGGGTGGGGACTCTCTTTTACTATGTCTTTGTACAGCAGTGAGCACAATGGAGCCTTGATATCAGTTGAGTCTTCTACGTATTGTGCAAATAATTCATATAAATAATAAGTCCCTCTTTATCTTTTAATCCATGTACCTGTATGAAGGGAATGATGGAGTGCAAATGTAGGAACTCATTGTGCAGAGTTCCCTCAGTCCTTATTGATTTCAATAAGGGGACTCAGCACTTCACAGAATCAGACTTTGTGTTATTTACTGCCCTATTATCCCCCACTCTGCTTTCCATGCCTCAAAGCCAGATCTTGAGTGGTACATAAAAGTCAAAACTCATATTGAAATCAATGAGAGTTGCAGATGCTCTGTACATCTCATGATCATGCCTTCAGTTTCAGTGTTCTTTTGATTTATGAACATAAATTGACCCTGTACTGGGTTCATGCTTTATCACTACAAAACGAATGGAGCTAACAATGAAGAGCAAGTCCTAGCATCTCTTGCAAAGTGTTGAATAATTTCAGCTCTTATTGACATCAATAGGGGGTTGAGGCGGCTCAGCATAATACTGGAGGTGCTCAATCTTTTTCAGGATTAGATCCTTACTAAGGCTTGGTCTACACTACCCCCCCCAATTCGAACTAAGGTACGCAACTTCAGCTACGTGAATAACGTAGCTGAAGTCGAAGTACCTTAGTTCGAACTTACCTTGGTCCACACGCGGCAGGCAGGCTCCCCCGTCGACTCCGCGGTACTCCTCTCGCCGAGCTGGAGTACCGCAGTCGACGGCAAGCACTTCCGGGTTCGACTTATCGCGTCCAGACTAGACGCGATAAGTCGAACCCAGAACTTCGATTTCCAGCCGTCGAACTAGCTGGTAAGTGTAGCCAAGGCCTAAGTGAGCTAGAAGCATGCTTGCAATCAGAGGCTTCTCATGCATGGATGAACTTGTTCACTAGATAGACAAAGAGTTTGAAGCAGAAGGTATGGTCATTGCAGAGAGAACAATTTTAAAAAATCAAGGAAAAACAGAAGGGGCTATAAAAAGCAAATGACCATTGAAAATAACCACCAATGATCTCAATCTATTAGTATGTCAGGAACAATCACCGAAGGCAAAGTGGTAGGGGTCGCATCAAGTGGGACACTGAAAACTACAAAAAGAAGAACAGGAGTACTCGTGGCACCTTAGAGACTAACAAATTTATTAGAGCATAAGCTTTCGTGCATCCGAAGAAGTGGGCTGTAGTCCACGAAAGCTTATGTTCTAATAAATTTGTTAGTCTCTAAGGTGCCACAAGTACTCCTGTTCTTCTTTTTGCGGATACAGACTAACACAGCTGCTACTCTGAAACCTGAAAACTACAAGGAATCCTTGTGGCACCTTAGAGACTAACAAATTTATTTGGGCATAAGCTTTCGTGCGCTAAAATATCAGATATACTGAAAACTAGATATTCTGCACTGAATAATCCCCTTAACTGGAATGAATGTGACTAGGCCTTTGGCTTCTCTAATTTCAGTGATCCCACAACAATAAAAATGGGGAAAAATATAATTATCAGTAAAAATTAATAAAATAATTACTTCCAAATAAAAAGAGACTGAAAATCAATTACACAGCCACAGAGAAAGAATAAAAGGCTCAGCTCCAGCAAGGAAGAATAAAGAGGGGAAAAAAAGAGAATAAAAGAAAATAGGGAGAAAAGATAGAAATGTAAGTAAGAGATACATATTGTGGGAGAAATTTTCCATGGTATGTGTGTGAGGAGGTCATCACTTCCCATCAACATTGGCAGGCATTATTGAGCTATTTCCCAAGCTCTGTACTGAAAATATACCAAATAATCAGTATGAGAGAAAATGCTTGAAATGATTCAAATTGACTTTTAAATTATATCACTTAATACAACATATTTCTAATAGACCATATTTATTAGAATTGTTTATAACTTTGGGCCCAAGTTCCAGTTTTAAAGAGCCAAGTCTGGCAAAGTTTTTGCATTTCTATGTGAACAGTAGTAAACAACTCTGAACAGTACAGCAAAACACTTCATATTTTCCAAAAATCCATTACTGTATTTACAGGGCTTAAAACATTATGGATCTATAATGATCAACAAAATGCTTTTATTCATTAAGCAGCTTTTATCAACAACTCCAAATGCCATAGTATCAGAGTTCTCAGCATGAAGGCCATTGGCCTCAGTTGTACATTGTGAAAGGAATGATTTTTCAGTCCCATACCTATTATATGTTTCAGAGTTTGTCATTATTTATATTCTCTTTGCAAAGTTTTCACAAGTTCTTCACCATTGCATTATTGACTAAGCTGTGTTTCAAGCAGCAGCAACAGAGAGAAGCAAATGGCACAATTCTATTTCCCACATGAATTTAAATGGTTATAGTCAACTTCTAATTTGCTTTTGAAATTCTTTAAATCCAAGAGTAACTTGACCTTCTATGTCTTCCCTATGCACCATTAACTTCTCTTGTATGCATATCTATACCCATTTGTTTGATATATGAAAGCCCAGATCCAGCAAAACACTTAAGCACATGCTTAAATTTAAGTACAGGCCTACATACATGAATAAAGAGCTGAATAAACAAAACTCATTGAAGTCAGTTGAGGTCTCTCAAATTCAGTGGGAAGCTATTGATCATGCTCCAAGTCTGTGAGGACTACTCTTGTGCTTAAAGCTAAGCACATGCACAAGTGCTTTTCTGGATCAGGGTCTAAAATTAATTCTTAAGCCATATTTAGAATGAAAATGCAGCCTGAGAAAATCTTTTCATCACCAACGTTAATGGTTTGCATCAAGTGACATTGTTATACTGCACTCCTTAGCTGAAGACTTAATATGCAGTCAAGGTGACCACTGTTATTCTGATTTAGTCAAACACTGTAACAATGTTTCTTGCAATTTTTTGGTCTGCAGAACAGGTCAGAAGAAAGCAATCATCTCTTGGCCCAGCCCTTCCTTCCTCAGTGCTCCCAACTTCTCAATTTCTCTACCTTCTCCATAGCTTTCTCTATTTCTGGTGGACCTCCAGGAAGATTATAAACTACAGCTATCACCAAAATTTGAAGAATATTACCCTTTAACATTTGCTTGCTTAACCATATGTAAAACCTGGTCTCTGAACTCTTGGGATACAATTGGCAGGATTCTTAAGTCTTGCTGAGAAGCATGTATTGTGAGTCTGGATGGGGTTGTGTAAAGGTAGCTTTAAGCCACCTTTGCACCAACCTTACTGATTGTAGCTGCCCAGTGCTGCTCTGGTTTTAGCATGTAAATTAGAGCTACCTGAAATATTCAGCTGTTGCTGTTGCCAGTCCCCACATAGCATAATGGCAGCCTGGGATCTGCCAGGAGTAGGGACATTCCAAACACATCCCCTTTTCCCTGATGACAGACCTGCAACAACAGCCAACAGGGTGTCAGCACTCAGAGAATCTCTGTACCACTCAAAGATTCATATGCACTGTGGGAATCCTCCAGTAGCCATGTCTTCCAGTTCTAAGGCGACTGAGTGTTCCTGGAGCAGCTACAAAGTTGCCACCAGAGAACCAGGGCCTCCAGCTTCATTTCAGATAACCAAACATCTAACTATAACAAACTCAAAGTACTGTCAGTGAATTAAACATAGCAGTAAATTAGGGTTACGATATTTCAACAATCAAAAAAGAGGACGGGAGGAGCCCCGCCCTAGCCCCGCCCCTGTCCTGCCCTAGCCCCGCCCCTGCCCCTTCCACTCCCTCCCACTTCCCGCCC